>NC_051160.1:82121733-82256336 GCF_013339745.2 Dermacentor silvarum
GTAGACCGAAACTGCAAGCTCTGAATATGGCATATTCATAGCAACAGTTCTGTACATTATGTCATACATGGCAACCTGTGAAGTTTATATTTTGTAAAAATTCTGCAGATAAAAATTTTTTATTGGCGAGATAGCACACATTTTTTAAAGATTCCTCTCAGCACCCACACTGTTGCATGGATACACACATAATTAACCATTACTTAACTTGAGATATAGCACACAAAGCAGCAGCGAACTTGAACACCAGAACTGACAACACTGTTTTATATCACAGAGCGAATTTTCAGTGTTCTTGCTGCTGCTGATTTAGCCTGTTTAAGGAATTTATCTGAACAAACGGGCCTAAAGCAAGTGCCCCTCTGGTATACTCGTTAGAGATCTTCACGAAAAAATCAGGAGAGTTGACAGGTATGAATTCTACCAACAAAACCTACAGTTGTGTAAGTGGCAGGGACCGTTTTGTACACACCTTGTCGCAGCATGCAGATCAGATGCTTTGCGGTGCTGTTCCGGCTGCAGAAATGTCTTAGGTTCCTATGCGGTGTAGAGATGCCTCTGGTTCACGAAATCTTGACATCTCTAAACAATAAGAAATGTTGAACTTACTGTAATCCCTGCTGAAACTGCAAGCTTGCAAGTTAACAAGATCATGTTACATTCTGAAAAGTCTCATTCAACCAACTACACGAAGCTGCATCTGGTTGTGCAAACATCTGATTGTTACATCACGGGCGGTTATTTAACATGAAATGAAACTGCAGCAAACATAAATCTACTATCAAAAGCTTCACACAAGCGCACATCTGTAGTAAGTGAAATGTGAATTGTACTACGAAGAAAATTCCTTAGCACATGAAAAGTGTTCCAAAATCGAATTTCTTTATGCGGTGGAACAAAGCATTGTCTCGAAGGACGATGCACTGGAAATTACAAGAACAAACGCCCTATTTTTCAGCAGAAAAAAAAATTCGATGAAAAAGAAACACTGCTGTTGTAATCTCCGTTTCTGTGAAATAATCAAACATTTACAAACACACGAAAACACACAGGACACCCAACACAAGAAATACAGCCTGTCTGGCGACACTATATGAAGGAGAATTCGCATACAAGCTATAATCTGGCCATGCGTCAGACACAACAATCTAGTGCCATCTCGAGCAGCCGTTAGCTGACGTACAGCCTCCCGCATTTTTAACTATATCGCACCAGCATACTATGAAATGGGCGTGCGTCGTCCTGAGAAGAGCAGCTTAGCAGATGACGCTTGCTCTGGAGAGTTCTTTATGCGCCTCTGCTTACTTTTGTCGGTCTCGCTAAGTATCGCCGTCGAAGGCACTAAAATGACCCATGATCGACGCTCGCGCAATATAGTTACAAATGCGGAAGGCTGTACTTCTGGAAATACCTATACAGAAATTATGTGCACAAGCAGTAACTTTCCCTGGTTGAATTCTTTCTTTACCATTAAGGTCAAACAATCACCGGCGCTAGCATACGTTATAGCAGAAAGCAAATACATGATAACGCTCCTGGCAACGTCCAATAAGTTTCAGGAGATTTTTCGTGAAACTGTTCGCTAAATGTGCACTACGACATGAACAACGAACATTCAAAAAACACATTTATCATTGTGGTCGCTTTAATAAACATCTCGTGATCCGTATAACAAATCACACTTCACAAATCACTGACTACAAAACTGGGCGCAAGCGCCGGACTTACCTTTCTAGGCGTAGTCGGCAAACGCTCCTTCATGTCAGGTCGCTGCGTCGACTGCACGACGATCCTTCCGACGTACTCGGATCCTGCTTGCGTTCTACTACAGTGTACTAGAAGAGTTGTTCTAGTACACTGTACGTTCTACGCTTGTGTCTGTGTGCGTGAGCGAGGGCGTGTGATATGCGTCGTTAGTATGTCTGCGCTTTTAAATGTGTACATGTTAATAAAGCACTCGGTTTGTGAAAATGTATGCTTGCATACAGCTTTATTAAAAGCCATAATGCTACCCGCCGTGGTTGCTCAATAAAAGCCATATGCCAACTTCTACGCAGCTTAAGAGAGACGCGTACGTTAGTAGGTGTTAATTGTCTGGATATCGAAAAACAAATAAAAAAGTTCGAGCTCGCTGGCCGCCGGTTCCGGGGCGCGTATATTGCTTTCCGCGGATGATTGCAAACGCGAGAGAGAAAAAAAGGAGGGCTAGGTAGGGTGGCGCGACCTTTTTTTAGACGACGGCGCTCGAAAGCAATCGTATGACTTGCATGAGTACGTTGTCCTGGAAGTGGGCCTGTGTGGCCTAGTGGTTACGACGTTTGCCTTGAGATCTGGGGTACGCGGGTTCGAATCCCGTTTCGGCTTATTTTTTGTTCTTGGTATTACCATTTTTTTCCTCTCTGGCGGCGCCGTCGGTTGTGCCCCGGTGCCGGGCGCTGACGCGAAGCGGCTGTCGTTGGGGTGTTGCGGAGCGCTCGCGCGTGTGTACCAAATTCAAATCGAATTTTACCGTAAGTCTGTTCAAGCATTAAATTGCATGGTATGACTTCATCTAGTACGACAGCTACAAAGGTCCCGTTCTAACCAGTTTTTGTGACGAGTAGGCCCCTGTGTAGACCTTTTTGGTGCCAGTGGGACCAGTATGAGCCAGTTTAACTGGTTTAACTACCAAACGGGTCCCCTGTTTAGACCCATTTCTATGTCGGAGATTCCTGTTTAAACCTGTCTGCGGGCCAAATAGGCCCCTGTTTGGTGCCAGTGCCCGGTATGAACCAGTTTGTTCGCTAAACGGGGCCCCTGTTTAGACCTATTTCTGTGTGGGGGGTCCTGTTTAAACCTATTTGCAAGCCAAACAGGACCCCGTTCAGACCCGTTTGTGTGTAAACGGGTCCTGTTTGCACCTGTTTGTTGCCAAAAAGGTACCTGTTAAAACCAGTTTAAACCTGTATAACCCTGTTTGAATTTAAATAGGATTTTTAGTAGGGTAACCTAACTATGGAGAATATCGAAGACAGAGCTTTGAGTACTTTTTCCCCGAACCAAAAGTTTTCCTCATGTACGTGCATGATTGCTTCTGTATCGTAAAGGGGTCGCAAGTCGAAAACCTGCAGAGCCATTTAAATTCCATAGACCCTGATGTACAATTCACGCCGTAGCACGAACAAAACAGATCGCTACCATTCCTAGATGTACAAGTTACACGAACCGACGGCATTCTAAAATTTTCAGTCTACCGAAAACCAACCCACACAGGCCGATACCTACACTTCGCATCCAACCTTCCGGCAAACCACAAGGCATCGGTCATAAATTCTTTATTGAATAGAGCCGAAACTCATTGCACATTGGAATCAGATCAAAAGAAAGAAAGGAGAACGGTTCCCAATGAACTCAAAAGGAATGACTATACAACGGAATTGATTTCAAAAACCACCCGACAACAAAAAAGAAAAAAAAAACTACGAGACCTCCAACCGTTGAAGACGCTGCCGGGGTTCGTGAGTGCCGGACGCATCTTCTTCACGCTGCGCCGGCTTTCACTCCTAACACCGTGACCTCTGCATTCTTTGTAATGTGAGTACCACCAGTCGCTTGCTCTCATCGCCTGGACTACGGGGATGTCAAATACTTGAGCCTTCCGACTGACTCCTGGCCATTTTCGCCAAGTTTGCATCTCTCCTTCCTGGGTCCCTCGACGAAGCATTGGAGGCGAAAGGCCGTAGCAAGGCAGCGGAGGCCGCGTTCGTCTCCGACGCCTGGCCACTGCAGCCCCGGTGGCCCCGCGTCTGTGGAGCGTTCATCACTCCCACGTTCAACGCATTGTGACTTTCTTCAACGCTTGCCTTCATGGCGTCTAAGCCTGATTCTGAAGGTTGGACGCTTGTGAATCGGCGGAAGAAGACGCCGTTCAACAAGCCTACAGCCACCACTAGCTTCACTTCCCGGCTTCAGGGCCACAAGGTCATCTTGCGACCGCAAGGAGGCTTTGTCCTGACCACCCTGCGACCGGCCCAACTCATGTCTGCGGTGAGTGCTGCTGCTTCCCTCACCGACAACGAATACAAGGAAACGCAAGTCGAAATACAGGAACACAAGAACCTGGCTGTCTTTGTGTCCACACGGAACTCTGTAGCCGAAAAACTGGCCCAGCTCACTACTCTCACCATTCAAGGCACCTCCCACCAAGTCTCCATCTATCTGGCACCCCCAGACAATTCCTGCCGTGGAGTTGTACACGGAATCGAAGCCCACACGACCTCAGCAGAATTAATGGCCAACCTGGACGCCCCGGGTTTCACGATATTGTCTGCCCGGATGATGGGAAAGACGGAAACGGCTATGATAACTTTTCATGGCACTAGAATACCATACACCGTGCTCTATTACAGGGCAATATACCGGTGTAAGCCGCACTATCCCCGTGCGCAACAATGCACAATCTGCCTTAAACTCGGCCACAGGGCTGACGTTTGCCCGACGCCACAGCATCTTCGCTGCCCCATCTGCGCTGTCGCTATGCCGGTGCGCAATGCCCCTCACCCATGTGCCCCGAACTGCGCCAACTGCAACGGCGCTCACCCTGCTACAGATCCGGCCTGCCCAAGTATACAGGCAGCAAACAAAGCTGCTTATCAAGCTACCCGACTCCGGCGTGCACCGCGCCCACCACCACCACAGTTTACACCAGACGTGGCCGCTTCCAGATCCAACACACCTCAGCGCCGTTCGCCCAGCCGCTCTAGAAGCAGGACTCCTGACTCATCTCGCCGGCGATCCAAATCCAGAACTAAGAGAAGCCACAAGTCGCGCAGCAAGTCGCGACCTCCACCTTCCAGTGCCAACCCTCCGAGAACTGCGGGTCCGAGGCTCCTGTCGGAGACCACAGTGCCTCCGCCTCGAGTAAGTTGGTCGGCCGCTTCAACCACCCCTCTTTCATCCCCTGCGTATTCACAACATCTAGCTACTCCACCTAACCCCCCAACACCATCATCTTTGCCTAACCCCACCCCTGTAACTCCGACTTCCCAGCCACCTAACCCCACCCCTGCAACTCCGACTTCACAGCCAGCCCCCATGGATATACCAGAGCCTACTGACACTGATCCTATGCCTAGCTTAGCGTCTCGCGTCACCCGGCTTGAGCAGCGCCTTGACACTCTCACCACATTACTCGAACAGACTGTGCATCCGGCCTCTACGGAGGATCGACTTACACGCCTTGAAATCGCCATTGCCAAATTGACAGACAGTGTAGCCGAACTCGTAGCACGCCGACCGAAACGGGCACGCCGCCTTCCTTTAGCGGGATGCAGCTCAACGTCATCCCGTCAAGTTAGCCCAAGTCACAGTGATGGCGAAATGTAACGCGCAAGTACCTGCCACACCAAGCGCCTGTTCGGAACTCACGGTGTGGCAGTGGAACTGCCGTAGCTTCAGAAAGAAGCGTGGAAGCCTCATACAGTATCTTCAAACACACATTTCTCCACCAGACGTCATATTTCTTCAGGAACCTCGCACCCTTCCTAGTCTACCTGGATATGTAGCATATGCTGCACATAAAGATCCCAATCGGGACCACCTCGTGGCCACGCTAGTGAAGCGGGTGCATGCGGTGGTCGACTTTACATTGGATAACCAAGACATTCCACATGTCCTGCTTGAGCTTCTTCCCAGCAGCACCCGCAAGCGCAACACACAACCTCTCCGCCTACTTAATGTCTATAGCCGCCCCAAAAAACGCCATGCGCGTTTCGACAAATTGTTTCAAGTAGCGCAGTGTAAGGGTAGAGCTACACTTATCGCGGGTGATTTCAACGCCCCTCATACCACTTGGGGATATCCTCATGACACACCCAAAGGCCGCAAGCTCCACACTTTGATCCAGCAGCACAACCTCACGCTACTTACTGACCCATCGGTACCAACTCGTCTTGGCACAAGCGTTTCTCGGGACACATGCCCAGATCTTACCCTTTATCATGGTCGTCATTCCTGCACCTGGCACAACTTCGACGAGTATTTAGGTAGTGACCACTCAATCATTGCTACCCGAATTAATACAAAAGACTTCGTGGGGGAGGCACGCCAGATCCGACTAACAGACTGGCCTGCCTTCCGCGCAGCCTCTGGCACCACGTCCGCAACCGACACGCTTACCGATTGGGTGCAGACACGGCAGACCCGGCTAGATGTTCACACGCGCACCCTCACCACAACGCCTGATGCACCAGAAATAGATGCCCACCTCGTCCACTTATGGGACGCGCGCCGTAGCTTAACCAAACGGTGGCGCCGCCAGCGTCATAACAGGAAGCTGAGGCTGCGCATCGCACAGCTCTCTGCTGAGGCTGTTCGTTACGCTGAGAGCCTTACCAGCCATAACTGGGACTCACTTTGTGATAAACTTAATGGCAATCTCAGTACTGCGCGTACCTGGTCTCTGCTACGCCATCTAATAGAGCCCGGCCAAGCAAAATCAGAGAAATCCAGAAGCATTAGAAAACTTCCCCACACAACTAACATTCCAGACACCGAATGCCTTGCACAGTTACGACGGCGTTATCTCCCACCACCAGACGCGCCACGCTACGCGGACTACACGGGTCCTCCCAACACACTGGCTTATCATAACGCGCCTATAACTGTCACTGAGCTTCGCGCAGTGCTCACCGACATTCGCCGTAATACATCCCCTGGTCCCGACCGAATCCGGTATTCGTTACTTTATACCCTCTCTGATTCTGACACCAATCAACTTACGACTTACTTGAATGAGGTATGGAAATCCGGTACCTTACCAAAAGAGTGGAAAGAGGCCACAGTAGTTCTCATCCACAAGCCAGGAAAACCCCTCTCTTAGAGAACATGCGCCCGATTTCTCTCACCTCGTGCCTTGGCAAAGTGCTCGAGAAAATTGTGCAGCTCCGCTTGCATTAATTTCTTTCTGACACCTGCGCGCTTCCCGACACCCTTTATGGTTATCGTGGTGGCATATCAACACAGGACATAATTCTCCGCCTGAAACACGATGTCATAGACTTACCAAGTTCTGCACAATACCGCGCCGTGTTAGCCGTAGACCTCAAGGCGGCGTTCGATAACCTCTCCCACGATTTGATTCTTGAACAGTTAGGAGCTACTGGCTGCGGCGCGAAGGCGTATAACTATGTCCGAAACGTTCTTCGTGACCGATCTGCCAGCCTTGTCATCGGTGAACTCCGCTCCCCTACTGAACCTGTCTCAAACCGCGGCACTCCGCAAGGCTCCGTGCTATCACCGCTCCTATTCAACCTTGCCATGCGAGGTCACCCTCCCCTCCTCGATCAGATCTTGGATGTTCGTCATGCTCTTTACGCAGACGACATCACTGTCTGGGTTACGACAGGCTCCCTCGGATACATTGAAACCCAGTTGCAGGAAGCAGCTACCACCATAGAGCAATACGTCCGGCATGGAGGTCTCACATGTTCCCCTGCCAAGTCAGAGCTACTCGTTGTGACAAAACACGCTCGCGGACAGAAAGACTTGTCTCTTAACATCACATTAGATGCGAAACCTGTTCCACGTAAATCGTCCATAAAGGTGCTTGGTTTCACTTTACAAGCCAACGCCAAAGCAACACATACCCTTCGCCAACTTACCACCCAATGGAACCAAATGATGCATATGCTTCGGCGGGTGTCTAACCGCCGAATGGCTTAAAAGAGGCTGATGCCTTACACCTTGTACAGGCTTTGATACACTCACGCCTACTATACCACCTACCTTATCACAACCTAACTTGCACTGAACGCGCACGTATGTCTACCCTACTACGGAAAGCGCAGAAATTTGCACTTGGCCTTCCTATACACACGGTTAACCTGGAGCGACTTGGGGTGACTAACACTTTAGAGGAACTCATAGAAGCCAACCAGGCCGCCCAGCTGACGCGCTTGAATTCTACACCTCAGGGACGGAATCTTCTTAGTTCACTTGGTTACCCACCCAGCCCTAGTGTCCTTGCATCGACGGGCCTTTCCCCAGCAGCGCGTGCCAAGCTGACGGTATCTCCTATTCCCCGCCATATGCACCCTACTCGCCATACTGCCCGCCGGGATCATCGGTCGCGTTACTTGCGGCGCGAATATCCCGTGGGCTGCAGCGCTGTTCGTGTGCTCTTCACTGATGCCAGCCCAGCGGATGAACGCGGGGGAGTCACGGTAGTAGTGGACTCTGATCTCATGACCGTATTCGCAGCCTCGGAACGTACATTAACCGACGTCTCCCTCTTGGAAGAACGCGCGATTGCCAGGGCAATCCTTTCCACCTCTTCTCTTCCTCCTTCTACCCCAAATCATATTCTCACAGACTCCCAGGCAGCTTGTCGGCGTTTTCTTTTCAACACTTTACATCCTACTACCACGTCCATACTGGAGTCCTTCCTATCATCCACCTCGCATACTTTTCGGTTGGTCTGCGTGCCTGGGCACGCAGCGATCCCCGGTAATGAGCGCGCTCATGCGCTGGCCCGAGAACTCTGACACCGAGCCGCTGGGGATCGCTCTGCCATCATCCGACCGCAACCTTTCTCGTACGCATCCCAACTTGCTGAGATACGACTAACTCGGCAACACTACCCCCCACCTCATCCTTCCCTTACTCGCCGACAGGCTGTCTGTTGGCGACAACTACAGACGAATACTTTCCCGACGCCCCTTTTCTATTCCTACCTCTACCCCTCCCGTGGTCCAGCTCAATTCCCGCACTGCGGTGACCGCCCCGCCCTACTGCATATGGTCTGGCTTTGCCAAGACATTCCCCACGTCCCTCCCGTTCCAAACCCCACCCTCACCTCCTGGGAGGAGCGGCTGATCGACGCGACGGCGACTGGCCAGCAATGGCTGGTCGACCGTGCCGAGGCGGTGGCTGCTACCTATGGGGCCTCGGACTAAGGGCTCCACCTTCGAGGCACAACTGATCACGATATTTTAATAAAGTTTATTCTCTCTCTCCAACCGTTGAATTTCCCTCGACCACAGAAATGAGTGTCCATCCCATACGTCATAGCTACCAGCGAAGCTCTCAGCCGAGTATTTAAAAAAGAAGGCCTCAAAGTCGCGCACAAACCGATGAACACTGAATATCCTCATTCCTAAACAAAAACACCGTCCACCACAAGAAAAAGCTCAAGGCGTCATGTATAAAATCAGCTGTGCCGACTATCTGTCGTCGTACATCGGGGAAACCAAAAATCTAAAAGACAGAATCAGACAACATGAAAATGACGTCAGAACATTCAACCGAATACGCAACGCCGTCGCGGAACATTCCGGAGACACCGACCACAAGATTTCTTTCCAAGAAACCCAAATCCTTCAAACAGAGACAAACTGGCGAAAAAGGCTACTACAGGAGTCATGGCACATTCACAATATGGCGGGTAATATAAACCACGTGAAGGGCATCCTTCCTTCTTTGTATGTTCATGACCTTGCAGACGCGATGAAGGGAAGAAAGGACCCCACGCTCTAGGTTACCAACACCAAAACATTTCGGCCCTCCTTCTCCCCCCCTCCCCGCCCCTCGTCAACGGCATTCCAGCGAGTAAAGGGCCGACCAGCAGCGCCGCAGCCCCCCCCCCCCCCCTACTACCTCTTTCGTCTGTCAAGAACAGGTGCCCTGTCAAGTGTCTACCCACCTTACGCTCTCTCCCCCTTCCTCTCCTTTCTTATGATGGACCTTTTAAAAGCGGCACACCGCCACTTCCAAATAACACCACCTTGCAGAAGGAGCCGAATTGACTCCGAAACGTCGGGCTAATAAATTCCCCTATTTGGTTGGAGTCAATCGCTAAGTCTTAATGCTGTAACAATATATGTGTACTGTATTTATTGCCTAGAGCCGTTTCTAAACGCCCATGTGGTTAGAAAACAATAACTCAATCAGGCTGCTATATGACGGAATAGTTCAGCGGAAATCCGCTAGGTGGAGATACTTGCCTTTGCTTCGAGTTGTCGACAAATTCGACTTCGCCCTGCCGTCTGCTAGCCGCCTAGTTAGCTCAAATGATAGAGCGGCTGCCCCGGAAAGGCGGTGGTCCCGGGTTCGAGTCCCGGACCAGGACGAATTTTTCTTCAACTGCGAGGCTTTCTTTCGAGGAACCCGGTTGGGCTTCCATTGTAGCAAATTGCTACATTTGGGTGGATGTCTCAGTTTCCCTTTAATTACTTATCTCCACCTAGCGGATTTCCGCTGAACTATTACGTCATATACTTGCCTTTGCTTCGAGTTGTCGACAAATTCGACTTCGCCCTGCCATCTGCTAGCCACCTGGTTAGCTCAGATGGTAGAGCGGCTGCATCGGAAAGGCGGTGGTCCCGGGTTCGAGTCCCGGACCAGGACGAATTTTTCTTCAACTGCGAGGCTTTCTTTCAAAACCCGGTTGGGTTCCCATTGTAGCAAATTGCTAAATTTGGGTGGATGTCTCAGTTTCCCTTTAATCAGGCTGGCACTAATTGCCATCAAATTGATCTATTGCATGTTGATTCTGCTTCTTGTTTACCCACAATTCCACCTACCACTTATGATGACCCCAATGCGTGGTGTTTATTGGACATTTTACGTATTCTAACGACTGAACTCTGAAGGCAGTTTGAAGCTCTCTGGGATGCCGCTTAGCAGAAAAAATTGTTCTTATGGATCCGCCGTATCTTTAACACTTCATCATTTGAATCAGTCGGACGTATCTTTAGACATTTCGTTATTCTCTGTCTCCACTAAGTTTTCTTACGTCGACTGCAACCTTTATACAGAGCTGTTGAATGCATCAGTGTTGCCCGCTGTGCCCTTATGAATCAGAAGTGATACCACGTATTTTCTCTTGAAGACCTCTGCGACAGAAGACATTACCATTATTCAACACTGTATACGTCTTACCACTTCTACTAACCTTCCTATGGCCAATGACATTCCCGGCAATGCCTGATAATTCTCCAAAGAGTACTGCTAAGCTAGCCTAACTCGAGATGGTTTGCGTGGTAAACGTTCCCAGGTTTACTTACCAGTTACGTCCGGTTCAGATCCACAAATTTTTAACACCCTCTGCGTGTCTCGCAGGTGTAACCACTGCCTTGGTAACCTGCTCCGCAAACGCTAGGGTGGAGGTCTAGAGATAATTGCAGGAGCCCGGAAAGAGGTAGCCACGTACTGTACCAGGAACAGTGATTCCTCTTCTGCTGAGAGGGTGTTTTGTTGAAGCTCCACGGACTTTCCTAATTTGGTTCACGTATTCTAGTTTATGACTCCGACAATTAACCCATGGCCCTCAGTCCCCAGTGGCTGCGGAGCACCTGACCAAGGCAGCGGTCAGACCTGCGACCTGGCAGAGGGTGCTAAGACTCTCTGGGTCCGGACAGGCCGCCAATGGAAACTGAACCTGGCAACGTTCAACACGCGTACCCTCTCGAGTGAGGCTAGCTTAGCAGGACTATTTGAGGAATTATCAGGCATTTCCGGGGATATTATTGGCCGTAGTGAGGTTAGAAGAACTGGTGAGGCTTACACAGTGCTGACTAACGGCCTCGTCCTCTGCTACAGAAGTCTTCCCGATAAGAGAGAATCCGGGGTAGGATTTCTGGTTCATAACAACATAGCGGGCAACATTGATGAATTCTACAGCATTAATGAGAGGGTAGCAGTCGTCGTTATAAAGCTGAATAGGAGGTACAAAATGGAGGTAGTACAAGCCTACGCCCCCACCTCTAGTCACGATGATGAAGAAATAGAACAGTTTTATGAATATTTTGAATTAGCAATGAGAAAGGTACAAACTCAGTATACCGTAGTCATGGGCGACTTCAATGCAAAAGTGGGGAAAAAGCAGGTTGGTGAGCAATGCAATTTGCAACTACGGCATCGATTCTAGGAATGCAAGAGGAGAGATGTTGGTAGAATTCTCGGAAACGAATAGGCTCCGAATAATGAATACCTTCTTCAGGAAGCACAGCAACAGGAAGTGGACCTGGAAAAGCCCTAATGGAGAAACAAGGAATGAAATAGGTTTCATACTCTCTGCCGATCCAAGCATAGTGCAGGATGTAGAAGTGTTAGGTAAGGTAAAGTGCAGTGACCATAGGTTAGTGAGGTCTAGGATTTCTCTCAATTTGAAGACAGAAAGATTCAAATTAGTGAAGAGGAAACAGGCCAACCTAGAGGCAGTAAGGGTAAAAGCAGACCAATTCAGGCTGGTGCTCGCAAACAAATATGCGGCTTTAGAAAAGCAAGATAAAGACAACATAGAGGTAATGAATGAAACCGTAACTAGGTTGGTCTCAGAAGCAGCATTTGAAGTGGGAGATAAGGCACCAAGGCATCCAGTAGGTAACCTCTCCCAAGAAACAAAGGACCTAATAAAGAAACGACAAAACATGATAATGTCCAACCAAAGAGATCAGATAGAATTCGCTGAACTGTCAAAACTGATCAACAAGAAGAAAGTAAGCGATATTCGAAATTATAACGTGGGAAAGATTGAGGCAGCCGTAAAATATGGACGCAGCATTAAATCAGTAAAAAGAAAGCTTGGCATAGGCCAAGGCAAGATGTATGCACTGAAAGATAAGCATGGTAACGTTATCAACAATTTTGATGACATAGTAAAATCAGCGGAAGAATTCTATACTGACCTGTACAGTTCCCAAAACAGCCAAGCTACTTTCATTCGAAATAGTGATGAACCGGATACAGAAGCTCCTTCTATAACTACGATGAAGTTAGAAGGGCCTTGAAAGACATGACCAGGGGAAAAGCAGCTGGAGAAGATGGAATAACAGTAGATTTAATCAAAGATGGAGGAGATATCATGCTTGAAAAGCTTTCGGCCCTTTATACGCAATGCCTTACAACTTCAAGTGTACCAGAGAGCTGGAAGAATGCCAACAACATACTTATCCATAAGAAGGGAGACGTTAAAGAATTGAAGAATTACAGACCCATTAGCTTGCTTTCTGTATTGTATAAAATATTCACCAAGATAATTTCCAATAGAATCAGGGCAACACTTGACTTCGGCCAACCTAGAGAACAGGCTGGCTTCAGGAAGGGATATTCTACAATGGATCATATCCATGTCATCAATCAGGTAATCGAGAAATCTGCGGAGTACAATCAACCACTCTTAATGGCTGTCATAGATTATGAAAAGGCATTCGATTCAGTAGAGTTACCAGCAATTATAGAGGCATTGCGTAACCAAGGAGTACAGGAGGCATACGTGAATATCTTAGCAAATATCTACAAGGATTCCACAGCCACCTTGGTTCTCCACAAGAAAAGTAGAAAGTTACCTATCAAGAAAGGGGTCAGGCAAGGAGACACAATCTCTCTGATGCTATTCACTGCATGCTTAGAAGAAGTATTCAAGCGCTTAGACTGGGAAGGCTTAGGAGTGAGGATCGACGGCGAATATATCAGCAACCTTCGGTTTGCAGATGACATTGTCCTATTCAGCAACAATGGAGACGAATTACAACAAATGTTTGAGGACCTTAATCGAGAAAGTGTAAGAATTGGGATGAAGATGAATATGCAGAACACAAAAATAATGTTCAATAGCCTGGCAAGAGAACACGAATTCAGTATCGCCAGTCAGCCTCTAGAGTCTGTAAAGGAATTACGTTTATCTAGGTCAACTACTCACAGGGGACCCTGATCACGAGAAATAAATTTACAGAAGAATAAAATTGGGTTGGAGTGCATACTGCAGGCATTGCCAAATCCTGACTGGGAGCTTACCACTGTCGTTGAAAATAAAAGTGTACAATCATTGCATTCTACCGGTGCTAACATATGAGGCAGAAACTTGGAGGTTAACAAAGAAGCTCGAGAACAAGTTAAGGACCGTACAAAGAGCGATGGAACGAAAAATCTTAGCAGTAACGTTAAGAGACAGGAAGAGAGCAGTGTGGATCAGAGAACAAACGGGGATAGACGATATTCTAGTTGACATTAAGCGGAAGAAATGGAGCTGGGCAGGCCAAATAATGCGTAGGATGGATAGCCAGTGGACCATTAGGGCTACAGAATGGATACCAAGAGAAGGGAAGCGCAGTCGAGGACGGTAGAAAACCAGGTGGGATGATGAAGTTAGGAAATTCGCAGGCGCAAGTTGGAATACGCTAGCGCAAGACAGGGGTAATTGGAGATCGCAGGGAGAGGCCTTCGTCCTGCAGTGGACATAAAAATAGGCTGATGATGATGATTATGATTCTAGTTTAGCCCCAATTGTTGGTTTGAGGTGCAAAAACACGCCCGAGATTGTAGGGGCCTGGACAAGAATTCGAACGCAGTACCTTCAGCAAAAAACCCTGTGTTCTGTCTCTGTACCACGCAACCAGCCTTCTTGGGACCATCCTCAACTTAAGTGAACGTGGTAATGCTCGCGCATTACAGACGCTCAAGTACCACCATTAAAGCTTGCGAGGTACTAGGTGAATTTGTCTGTGGTGCGAAATGCAATTCGTGAATTCGTCTTCTGTCCCCTTTTCACGAAATGCATTTTGCGCCACAGACAAGTTCACCTAGGAAATATCAGCACCAACTTGCCCAAGAAGTTCTTTTGCGAGGTAGTGTTCGACTGAGCAACAGTGCAACTACCCGCCGCGCATTTATCACAACAACTGTTTGCTCACCTTTACACACTTTTTTACATGAAGCGCAAGATATAAACCTGTTTCTGTTTCCACCGCACAGGCTGTGCTCAAATGTAGTACAGGCTCCCACGTCCCTGTCGTAGTACCACCGCTTCGGTGGGTTCCTTATCCGGCATCGTCCGGGATCACTTGGTGAATAGCAGAAATATGGACGCCTGGGATCTGAAACGCATAAATAATGTCATCTGTGGTGCGACATTTCTTTCCTATACAAATTTACAGGTTTTATTTAACATTTTGTATTTTTACAGGCCTGAAGAAAACAGTCATCTATCCATTACATTCCGAATGTTTTCCTGTCTCTGGTTAAGAGATTAAATTGACCTGTTTGACGTGTTGAGACCACACATCTTGTTACGAGGCATGATGTAGTATGGGTCTTCACCTTAACCTTAGCCGTCTGAGCTTATTTAACGTTCACATAACTGTAAGTATGTGAACCTATGTAAGGCATTTCGCCCAGTTTTTAAAGCTGGCGCCTTAACAGGGATTCAATGAGTGAGTTAAATTTCAGCAGCAGAACGCCACAGCCACTTAGCTACTTTGCCATCTGACGGCTTCGTATTCTTCACGCGTTCGCTATAGCATAAGGTTGAGTCTCAAACAAATTCTAATTATTTCTTCAGAGGAAGAAGCCGCATCAGTAGAAACGGCAACTTTTCATAATGCCCCTCATTCTCTCGGACGCAAGAGGCAAGCGTCCGTCCAACTAGTCATCTTGGTAATGCAGTCTAAGAATTTAATGACGAAAACGTGGTCTTCTCATTTGCAGATCAATCTTGAAGTTTCATATTAAGTGAACGACGTAATCAGAGGGGCCAACGGCCCATGTCGACTCACTATCCACACGGACCTTTGAATCCGCTGTCCACTTGGGTTTCGCGACAACAGTATTAGCACATTGCGTCATGATACCAATCTGGCCCCGATTGCTTCTCTAAAGGTTCTCTTGATTGCTTGTTTGCGATGTGCTAAAATTGACTTTAGTCCTAAATATTACTTTGGCTTGTCTCACTGGCACCGCGCAAGGCCTCTCCCCGACATGCATGTTCGCACTGGCGTCCAGCCTCTCCCGAGGTGAATATGCTTAGAGTAATTGGTGCAAGTTTTTGAGGAACTCTTAGGAAGTCTTAGGTTTTGAGGAACTTCTTGAGGAACTCTTATTCTTACACAAGATAATATATCTACACACAATATCAATTCAAGATCCATACATGAGCACAAGCAAAAGCATGTGACATCACTGGTACTCTCCCTGAAACGATCTGTAAAAGTTTTCTAGGTCTTTTTGCGAGAGTGATATTGAAGCCATGGTAATGTAGTCAACACCTTTGCGTGCTTTGTGTGCCGCTTGGACTATTAGTTTGTGTTTTAATCCCTTGTTTAAACTTTATACAAGTGCCGGAAAGCAATGGCCAACACTTGGACAATTGCGTGGACACTTGCGTGGACACTTGCGCATCGTTATACTTGTTAAGCGTTTCAGGCGCTCTTTGCACATTTGTGTACGCTAAGATTGTGTATGAACAGAAAAGGCATTGATGAAAATAATGATACTTAAAATGGGTCGAACATATTAAAACACTTCTTATTTTAACTGTGATGAAAGTTTGAATACACTGTGCAAAAATATTTTAGTGAAACGAGGGGGATTGTAGACAGTTGTGTATTTTTACTCAGTTTGAGTGTGGTCGTTCTGTGCGCTGGTTTCACTTCGTTCATTGTTTTTCACGGTGTGTTGCACCAGGCATAATTTTCAAGTGGCTGGATTGGTGCCTTTCAAGCCTGCTAGACAATAAATAGTTCATGTTCTCATATCTGATGTTTCTGTAGTGAGGTCTTGCATGGTGCCCACATTCTGTACACTTGACAACACTTGCTAAAAGGTTGAAAATTCTGTATCTACCCTTCCGTAAATTAAGGGCTTTATTCATTCATTCATTCTACAGCTGGGCGCTTTGCAGGATTCTCAAGACGCAAGAAATGTGTTGGAAGTGTGTTTTAAATTGACAGAATCAGTTGGCACCTCAAAGGGTTACGCTGAAAAGCACGCCCTCTTACCCTTTTATTGACGCGTCTGCCCATGCACTTAGGAGGTTTGTAAATACATTTTACATAGAGCTAGTAGAGTAAGCACAGATTTTGCAGATAAAAATACTAGATAAAGCAAAGAATGATATGACAGCTTGCCATAACAAGACGGAGCGGCGTATACTGAACTTACGAACATTATAATTTAACTCATTTCTAATATCCTGCACACAGGGCAGTTTTAAGCATTGGCCCAAGTTTATAAATAATTTCAGCCTGCATACGAGCCCATTTCGTCTTATGATGTGCCAAGGATTGGGGAATATTTTAGCTATAAAAATGCTACTTCGTTGATATAGGCGCTCATTTCCCCCTAAAAAACAAGGGAAACCTTTGAGGCGTTAATTTCGTTTTCCACTATTTTTGTCGAACATGCGTTGGCTCGTATGCCTCTCCGAACCACCGTTGGTGCATGGAAAAGCCGCTTGCTGCAGGTCGGCTGCATACCGCTGTGCGTAGGATGCGAAAACGCTAGCTCCCCCCCCCCCCTCTCTAAAAAGAAACCGGCTACAAATTATTCAAGAATAAACCATAGCTCAAGGCAGACGTCAACGCTAATCACCTGAGCAATTATTACTGAATCATTCAATCACACAATTATCGATTCCTCCGCTGCAATCTTGGTGCCATGCAGTAATATCGGTAGACTATAAATCTCGTTCCCAATCACACTGGGCTACAAGAACAACATTTCTGCCGGCAATTAAATCTGACTTCAAAGGCAGTGCTTGGTAATGTCAACAGATAATGCGCTTCAGCCCATGTAATTTTTAGACCACAACAAGCGCGACTAAACTTACTACATACACTGGTTTTGTATAATGCTTTCTCAGGCAATACACGTATGTTAGAGCAATCGCATATTTTATGTTTCCTTGAAAAATATACACGATAGAGGAGGCTTAGCCAAAACAGTGAAAATTTTCGATCTAGTGTCTCCGTTCTTGCTCATAAAGTTTCGTTTAGAAGTAATCTGAAAAAACCAACACTGTCATAAAATGTTCATGACCATAGGCATTTTAAGGCTATTTGTTCAACATGAAGGTATTATGTTTGAAATTCTGAACTAACAGTCGTCTTCTTCTGTGGCTGGATCTTCATAGGGTGGGTATGGTGGTACGTAGCTCCGTTCATCGATGGATTTTCGAGAACCATTGATTCCTTCTTCCAGGAGCAGTACTCCTCTACCTGAATTAAAAAAAAAACACGTCTTTCCAACAAAGCTGTATTTTCAGATGCGGTAACGTAGAGCACCGCTGTTAATATTATGACTACTGAGGATCTAGAAACGCCATTTATCTCCTCAATCAACAAGCCGACAAAACCGCAAGGATAACTTTTGTGACCTTATCAACATTTCCCAAGATTTTTTATATGAGTAATAGCAATTCCAAACCAATATATACTGGCTCGCTTTTCAACGGAGCACTCAGATCACATCCTAATATAGCATAGCGCTGACTCAAAATTGCTGCGTCTGTTGGTCACCTTGAAGATTAATCAAACAGCCCAGGCAAAATTTTTTGAACATGCCATCCAACGTTTTATCAAAAATGCAACCAAGCTCGTTCATCCAGTTTGGGGCCAATTAAACGCTTTTCACTTACATGGCTCCAAGTGTGCTACTTTTACGAGGGCTCATCACTCTTGCATCGTGCACTTTCTTGTCATATTACTCTTCATTCTTTGTAAACTTCTTTTGTTCTCGTTTCTGTCTTCTTAAATTATTTCTACACAATGATGAGATTAACTTTCATAGCATACAATAAACGCAGACCTGTGTACACGTAATTTGAGGTGGCTTTGTGGATTCGTGCAGTAATTGAAGTCATCACCATGATTATATTCATATATTGGAAACAAAATCCCTCATTGAGTCTTGTACTCATTGCTAGCAGATTCTTTATTCCTCCAAATCATTAGGCGATCTAAAGAGAATGGAGTACTCCCTGGGCAGCTATGGAGAATGCTAATGCTGCTGAGAATGGAGTACATTAGGCAGTTATGCTTTTTCCGTTACCTAGATTTTTTGAAAATGGTCATTCAATTTCTCCCCACATACAGGCTGTCTCTGCTGTCATGCACCAAGATATTAAAATATGCCAATGCCACGTAGCTGGACAGAACCAAAGGAATGTTGTTTGCCGTCGCTTGGAGATTCTCAGATTATTTTTTTGCATTCCGCCTGTTTACATAATTAGTCTTAATGATTTTAGGAAGCTCTATAGCAACACAAAGAAACTCGCGATACAGCTTTTGTTGCTCAATACGTGCTACATAAAGGTGTTTTTCCGATTGTGAAAGACGCGCGAATACACGCTAAGTTCCTCTAGCGGCCAGTCGCGCAGCAATTTTGCGTGTATTTTTGGGCTTCTACACTTTTATGTAGCAGGTATTGAGCAAGAGAAAGCCGATTGGGGCGTTTTTCATGTTGTTCTACAATTTTTTGATTAACACTTATATCTAATTATAATATTTGAGAAGTGGGATAAATTATTAAGACTAATTAGGTAATTAGGCAGGATGCAAATATAATCTGAGGATCTCCAAGCAACGGCAAGCAACATTACCTTAGTTCTGTCCAGCTGCGTGAAATTTGAATATTTTAAAATCTTGGTGAATGATAGTTGGGACACCCTGTATATATGTTATAGGTATGCAAGTAGATTACTAGTTGGAAAATATTGGCCACATATCTGCTTGCTTCGCTGCAAATGACGTCTAAAGACGATAGTCATCTGCCGCCACTGATACATAACACCCTCTCTTCTCCCCGATCCCACCCCTGACGCTCTAACCTCCCCTCTCACTCCTTCTACGATGGATTCCACGGAGGTTTTGCTGAATTCAATTCAAACTTCCCGCGTTCGCGCTGCTATCGTGCCATCTGTTCGGACCTTTTTTTTTTTACTGTTAGCTTAAAGCCGGATACAGAGCTGCGGCTTCAGTCGGCTTGTTTTTAACGCGTAGCGTCTCTTCGACACCATTACTAACGCGTTGATTTTTCATTTATAACGTAACAAACCAGTCCAATTTGTATTCTTAAATAAATGAACGCTGCGGATCACGGTTATGTACATATACTTTGCCTCAAATAGGCCTGAGCTTTCCTCTACGCTGTGTAATGTTGACCCGTATGGCCACGTGTCACCAGTGCTAGTAATAGTAACTTGGTTGGTTTTGGCCGGGCAGTTGAATCGAGTGACAGACAAAGTTTTTCGCGTTTATGTAGCCCAAGAAAGACTATAGTCTTTGAAATGGGTTGTACTTCCTTTGAAAGCCCACCTCACCAACCTCAGAAGACTTGTGCTGTAACTATCAGTCCATCGTTTTGTTCGCTTCACAGCTATACGTGCATGCGTGTTACATGCGCAGAAGTCTAACCAGTCGTAGCCGTCGCTGGTAGTGTTTCGTCTCCGAGAGGGATTGCGGTAAGCTCGATATCTCTGCCGCTGTGGGGCACCGTGCTGGGATCGGAGATCCAACGAAATGGGATCCAACGAAATGTTATTTTTGACAAAGCACTCAAGAGAGTCTCTTTATGACGTATTTACAAGCACAGGGTCACCAGAGATCAAGATGGAAGCCATCTCGTGCGAAAAGCATCGAGACAATTCTTTGCCTTCCTTACGACAGCCGGTCTCTTAAGCGTCTACTGTGTAAGAAAAGTATTCATGAGTGAAGAGGAAGTCGCTTTGTCATTGCATCTTCCCTACGTTTATGAATTTTTAAAATATTTCAGAAAAGCTCTGTAAATCGATAATGTTGCTAGAACTGCGAACTTCAACCCTAACCGGAGAAGTATTAGTAGTTTGTCAGAAGCTCACAAACGCGTTCTTGGTCCTCATTTTGAACACACGGATTCCTGCTCGAACATTTCAGTACCGTTTGCCAGTCTGTTTGTATTTGCAACCATATGAAATTCTGCAGTAAAGCTCTACGTATATCACAAATTTTCCAATAGGGGTCACATATTCAAAATTTTGGTCTTCCTCAAGACAAAAAAACCCTCTCTCAGACTCTCTGCTAAAGTTTTTTTGTTGTTTTATTTAATTCTTAGTTAGCTGCGTCGCCCCGTAGGGCATTACAGCAGGGAGGTTGTAGACTTAACTAGGTACATGTAAAAATTATTTCAATGCGTTGAAAAAAGCATCATTTTCTTTGACGTATACAATGCTCGATGGCAAACTGTTCCAATCTCGAACATTTCTAACAAAAAAGGAATAACGGAAGACGTCACCCCTTCAGTCGCTTAGATATGTAGTGTGGTAGTGTGGTGTGCTCAGAACGGCAGATTACGCGAACGCCAACATAAGCGGTTGAAAGTTCGTTATAGCGTGCATCGCTACTATGACTGCTGAGGAAAAGAGAAGAGTGTGTAGCAGAGATGACATGGTCGGTGTTGCCATGGTGTTGCCAGGATGTTTACCAGCCGCATATTTAAGCAGATCTACAAAGTCTCTCAAATGTGGTCCACTGGTACTTAGCAGTTAGTTCGCAAGGCGGATCCAACTGGAACGAATTCTCTGGATGACAGCAGTTTCGAGATATTAATTCCCGAACTTTGCGGAGAAATGCATTGGCGTTCCAGTTACTTGCTTAACAAAACCTCGCTTTATGCACTGAAGCACTAAAGTAACTGAACGCCAATGCATTTCTCCGCAAAGTTCGAGACTCGAAACTGGTGTCATCTTGAGAATTCGTTCCAAGTGGATCCGTCTTGCGAACACCACGGCTACAATTTGTAAAATGCAATATGGACGATCAGGTAATTAGTTAAAACTTAATTAGTGAATTTTTCTTAATGAGTCGATTATGCATTTCAATTTCTTGCGAAAGTAATGTCCGCCTCTTCGAGTAGACCAGGTGAATAGCCACAATTGCGCTATCTGCCACAGGCAACCTATAAAAAATTTTAAAAGCGTTCGCTAAAACACCCTGTATATATATATATATATATCTATGTGTGTGTGTGTATATATATATATATATATGGGTTGACACTATTATTTAAGGGAAAACTAAGGATGGGGCCCTCCATCCAGGGAGGCACTGGCCTTGGCTACCCACCGGATTTGATCGAGGAGTTTCAACTGCACTCCCAGGTCCGAACTCGCCAGCTATGTCTCCCACTGCTTACACGTCGTCAACTGTGCTTAAATCTTGCCTTAAAATGCTTAAACAGGTATTAAGATTTGAGGGTTTCAGCACGCACACCCCCGATATGTGGTACAGTGGGGCTTTCTCTACACCATGGGCACCTAGACTGAAACTGTGCAGGCTGAATCGCACGTAATTTAAATAACCTCGTATAAGTGTCCGTCTGTGTTTTTCATAAATCTTTTGCTTCCTCCTCACTTAGAATCCTGCGGCAAGGAACGGATTGTTTACGCGTGAAATGCTGGTGAGCCAGTATTTTCCTAAGAAATATTGGTCGGTGCAAAAATTGAGAGTGCTTGCGCCCACCCCCATAAGCAGATGGCTAACGGCCCTAACTTCGGCTCCGTTACACTTTCCCAGAGTATATAAAATCGTAAGTTTTCGTAAAAGAGTATCCACTCAGTGAGGGTATTCATTTAAATGTTCTGTTCAGGACGATAAATTGAAATTTCTGCATTTCTTATGCCTCTTATAAATGTATATATATATATATATATATATATATATATATATATATATTGCCCGATAAAAAGATGAACTAAAACACAACAGTCAGTACTTAGCAACATTTAGTTTCACAACTCACATGTCATGAAGATCAAACACAGGACTAAGTGAGGACGCATATCTTCTGCTGTTGTTCAGTATTTCGTTTGAGTTTCCACTTTTACAGACCCTAAAAAAATGCACCCTGTCGCTCAACAAGTTTTGGAGGCACACGAACAGTCTTCGTGCCTATAATAGGTCGCTTTCTTGTTACTTCGCCTCATAATAAACAGCTGTTGTCTGAGATCAGCAAGTGTGCAATTTGAGCTCTTGTTATTGTTGAGCCCTCTATGCGAACTCGAACACAAGCGTTTCATTCTTAAAATATAGCGAATATCAAGGGAAGGAACTGTCGGCTCGCATGAAATGTCAGAGTGCCTTAGCAATATTATTCCTTTATACGCCTGTACACAGTTACTATCTGCCTCTTTAGCCACACAATCAGTTTTTTTCCCTACTTTGGACTTTCACGAACCATTACGCACCTAAATAATTGATCCCTCCAATGAAGAAATTGGTTCTGCTACGAAAGTGAAACGTGTATTCTGAGAACAAGTGTCAGCTTCGTTGGAGATTCACAAATAGAAGTTCATATATGTGCAGTTTTGATTTATTACAGTTTCACTCAAAGCGCGAAGTAATGATAGCAATAGCAAGCACGTAGGTCCTGGTTCTCAGCAAAAACAGCGCCGCGGAAATTAACAGGCGCCATAGGCATATTCGATGAGAAGGTCCGTCCGTTTATGGCGAAAGTGCTTCGTTAGAGCTCGGACGGCATCTTGTGCTTGCCCATACATATTTTTAAAGTTGAACGGCCGAGGCGCCGCAAAACAGTGACGCTTATCACTTACCGGGAGTCTAAACTGTGACAGGAAGACAATTCCAAGCAGTGCCATCGTTACTACTTTTTGATGCGAAAGCATGAAATGGTCCAGCAAGCGGAAAAGCCGGCCGCCACATTCGAGAAACATTACATGGCGACCATGATCAAGTGGGACATTTCTGAAACAAGACTCTGCAATCAATCACTTCAGTGTACCTTTCGCAAAAACCCAGGCAATCCAGCAAGAACAGCAATCCTGAACGAGACTAGGAATCAAATACGGGACTGAGAATGCCCGACACCAAAAACAAGAAGGCTGGTTTGCATTGAAACAAGACTACAATCAATCACTTCAGTGTAACTTGCGCAAAACCCAGGATATCTAGCAAGAAGAGGAATCCTGAACCAGACTATGAATTAAATATGGGAATGAGAGTGCCCGACACCAGAAACAAGAATGCTGTGTTTGCGTTGAAACAAGACTACAATCAATCACTTCAGTGAAACTTGAGCAAAAACCTAGGATATATCTAGGCAAGAAAAGGAATCCTGAACGAGACTGTGAATTAAATATGGGAATGAGAATGCCCGACACCAGAAACACAGCAAGAGTGATGTGTTTGCTACGCGACGAGGCCTTTCAGTGACGCTGTCAACATAACCAACCACAACATCATGCTTAGAGTGATACTAAAGATTTCGTTTTAGAGAAATTTTATCAAAGATGAGGACACATGCCCTGTCCATCACATCCCAATTCTTTTTTCTTCTTTTAGGAAATCTAAGATCTCTGGCATCAAGCCAGGTTTGAATGATATTGCCAATAACCAGGTTCTTAACCCATCAAGAACGCAGAAAAATCCGCCAGTTACATTTTGGTGATTTTTTGTGCGAGGTGATACTTTCACACTGCAAGTACATTGTGAAAGTTTCATGAGTGCCACTTTATTCGTTGAAACGCTACGATATATAGTGTACTTTATAAAGTAGGCTGGGACTTTGTGGGAGCAAAACCCGATGTAGGTCACCAAATGTGAATACTATATTTTGGAGCTTTAAAAAACAGAAAGGCTTACAGCGAAGAGTGAAACAAACTTTGCGTCAGCCTTCATAATCTTGTGGTAGCAAAATGAGCATTTTAGTGGAAAATATTCTTTGTTGGGAAGTGTTCTTACTATTCAAGTGTGCACCATAATTTAACGGGGAAGGACTTTGGTGTTGCTTTCAGAGGCGCGCGTGATGAAAATCTATTATCAATGCAGATCTACACCGGATATTTTACGATGAATGCAGGTTTTCAAAACTAAAGCATTCAGCATTTGGTTCAGTGGTAGTTGAAACATTCAACAGACTGGTGGCAGTGCCTCCAACAACAGTCAGTTCTTGCATTTCAGTCCTGTTGTATGATTTGGTCGGCAACATTTTCGTTAGAATTTTCTGACCTTTCAAGAGACGTTGACTGACCTTTCAAGACATTGACCTTTCAACGTCTGGTTCCCCAATACGGGTTGCTCTACTTTCATTGCATCACTCATCTCAATTGGCCGAAGAGTATAGATCGCCTTTGTTGTTTTCAGTTTCCTCCCGCCTATTTTCTGATTTCTAATAAAATCCTGCATAAATAATCTCTCATTTTGAATAATGTTCATATAATATCTAAATGCATTTTTATTTATCTAAATTTAATGCAACACTGCTCGCTATTTTATTGACTCTGAAGATAAGAGCGTCACCTTTCTCGGCAGCAAAAAAGGAACCAGGGGGAATAATATCAATCTTGATGTAATACTTAATATATTTTTTACCTGCAATGGTCTCTGAAGTGTTTGTAGTCAGCAAAGATTATTTAAAAAATAGTCAGCGAAAAATAATGGTAAAAAAAACCACTGTATGCGCTTCCAGAACAAACACACCCGTCTAGCATACACATAGACCTTGTGTACTTCACAAAGTACGCCTACATTCAATTGCTCGCGACGCTGTAAATATGTAATGTATATGGAACGTCATGCCTGCATCGTTTACGCCATTTCTTTCTAAAGCTTCCACACAGACCTCAGCTTCGCGAAGCGTATGATATGCTTGACAAAAAATAAGGAAGGTGCACGTACAGCAGCAACTGCTATGTTCAGCACTTCTCCAAGTTTGGCGATGAATACATCAAATATATAATGCAGATGACAAAAAAACTACAACGTGGTCGTCTTGGCAGGACCCTTTTTAGCAAAATGGCGTACTAAGGAACACAGTATATTTCTTCTTTAATTATTTACAAATGAAAATGGTACTTTACATTTAAAAGTACGCTGGTCCCTAATCGGTTAAAGGGGTTGATAAAGGGGTTAAAGGGGTGATATGTTATATAAAGCCTACTGTGGGCTTCCTCTGCATGGCAGAAACGGGAGGGAGCGTGGGGCTATACTAGTCCAGGTGCAGCCAAATTAAGAAGGCCCACTTAGTTTCAACAAAGGCACCCCCTCACCAGAACAATAATTGGCCTCCCCTCGTGCAGTTTTCGGCCGCTACCTCCCTCATGACCCCCAGCGGCTACGGAGCACCTGACCAAGGCGGCGGTCAGACCTGCGAGCTGGCAGAGGGTGCTATTAATCTCTGGATACGGACAAGCCGCCACTGGAAACTGAACCTGGCAGCGTTCAACAAGTGAACGCTCGCGAGTGAGCCTAGCTTAGCAGGGCTGTTTGAGGAATAATCAGGCATTTCCTGGGACATTATTATTTTTTTTATTCACAATACCTCCAATACCCCTGTTGAGGGGGTTTTACATGAGGTGTGGGTTAGCATACAAATTAGCAGGAACACAATACTACTGCAGTAACCATTGAAATGAGGTTCCAGGAAGGGAAAGGCAAAAACAGATGAGGCTGACACATACACTTATTATGAGATAGGAAAGCACAAAAAAAAGAAAAACGTGACAACTTATCAACTATAACAGACGATAAATATTGAAAGAAATGTGCACAAAAAGTGTCAGTAACATATTTCAAGGTATGAAACACGGCAAGCAAAAAAAGGCAAACACTTCGATAGACACATTAAGACGTCGACATAAACATGGTAAAGAGAATGCTACAGGTAATACAAGCAGTTGACACAATCAGGCAAGTGATTCAATGGCAGACCTAAAACGCGCAGGATCAGCATGAACAATGACGCTGACTGGAAGCGTGTTCCAGTAGATGGCTGTTTCAGAAAAGAAGGAATGAAGATGAGCAGTTGTCCGAGCATGTGGTGGATAGGTGTCTGATACGGCTTGAAAGACGGTGTGCTAAGGATGTTGTCGGGAGGGAGGCCATGGTAGAGTTGGGCTGCTGAGCACGAGGTCACGGGATCGAATCCCGGCCACGGCGGCCGCATTGCGATGGGGTCGAAATGCGAAAACACCCGTGCACTTTTAGGTGCACGGTGCACGTTATTTAGGTATTTATTTAGGTGCACGTTAAAGAACCCCAGGTGGTCCAAATTTCCGGAGTCTCACACTACGGCGTGCCTCTTAATCAGATCGTGGTTTTGGCACGTAAAACCCCATGATTCATTTTTTCCCACTTTTTTCACCCGTCTCTCTGTCTGTATCGGCAACCCCGTAAAGTATCAAATTTTCCCTGCACGCCCTGTCCTCCACGTCGTCTACACGGGAGGTTAACGCAGCGATTTGCTTAGCTTGGCTCTAAGCAAGTGTCTCAAGGCCTTTAACCTGAGTCTTTATAGCGACAAAAGAACCAGAATCCTGTCATATTTTACTAAGTCGTTGCTGGATAGTGTCTAGGATTTGGTCGTTTGTACTTAGCTTAGTGTTTAGTGACCTCATTTCATTTATAAACGTTGATTGTCCGGACTTGAGTTCGCTGAGAGCCAATGGTAGGTCGCAGTGCTCGTCAGATGCGGAAGGAGTAGCACGAGTGCCGGTAGGAACCGAGATTTTCCTGAACGTCTCCTGCCAAAAGTACCAACGAAGAAAGAACACTACCACAGTCAGTAACTATTGCGTCACACTGCCGTTGGCTCGGCAGCACTACAAAGGCCAGCTTGGCGCATACGTCGCCAGAATAAAGAGAAGTGATTTTTTACCTGCACGAAAAGAACGGGATTCCAATGAGCATAACCCGCTGCTGGCGTGCCGCCAAGCCCACTGAAAGTAGTGCTGATTCCGGGATCTATTTTATCTCTATATTATTGGCCTTAGTGAGGTTAGAAGAACTTGTGAGACATATACACTGCTGACTTAAAGCCAAGTCCTCTGCTACAGTGGTCTTCCAGATAAAAGAGAACGCGGGGTAGGATTTCTAATCTATAAGGACATAGCGGACAACATTGATGAATTCTACAGCATTAATGAGAGGGTAGTACTCGTCGTAATAAAGCTGAATAAGAGGTATAGAATAAAGGTAGTACAAGTCTACGCCCCAACCTCCAGTCACGATGATGAAGATGTAGAACAGTTTCCTGAAGCTGTTGAATTAGCGATCAGAAAGGTGCAAATTAAGTGTTGTCACGTGCCTTGAGAGAGAACTGGCGACGTGAAGTTTAATGAGGGCAGCAGGCTCCTGAAAAACACGGTGGTTGGACCTGGCTATGAAGCGGGCGGGTTAGCACCTGCACTTCTTTCTTCTTATCCGTACCTGCCTCTTAGCACTGTACCCACTACAGCAGGTGGCAGTATACTGCAGTAAAGGGTGACTTCAATGCCAAAGTGGGGAAAAAGCAGGCTGGTGAAGAAGCAATTGACAACTACGACATCGATTCTATGAACACTAGAGGAGAGATGTTGGTAGAATTCGCAGGAAGGAATAGGTTCCGAATAATGAATACCTTCTTCAGGAAGCGTAGCAACAGGAAGTTGACCTGGAAATACCCTAATGGAGCAACAAGAAATGAAATATATTTCATACTCACTGCCGACCCTGCGTAGAGCATGATGTAAAAGTGCTAGGTAAGGTAAAGTGCAGTGACCATAGGTTAATGAGGTCTAGTATTTCTCTCAATTTGAAGAGAGAAAGAGTAGAATTAGTCAAGAAAAAACAGGCCAACCTAGACGCAGTAAGGGTAAAAGGAGTCCAGTTCAGCCTGGCGCTAGCAAACAAAAATGCACCTTTAGAAGAGAGAGAGAGAGAGAGACAGAAGAAAGAGGAAAGGCAGGGAGGTTAACCAGATGGGAAGATCCGGTTTGCTACCCTGCGCTGGGGAGAGAGGGGAGGTGGAGGTAAAGTGACAGGAAAGTAGAGATAGAGAAAGAAAGGAGCACGGAAACACAATCACAATCAGTCGCAGGTGGCACAGCACAGTAGCACTTGCAGCACTAAAAACATCTGTTCAGGCTACAGCCGCTACCTTTAGAAGATAAATATGGAGATATAATAGAGGTAATGAATGAAACCGTAGGTAGGCTGATCTCAGAAGCAGCATATGAAGTCAGATGTAAGGCACCAAGGCAACCAGTAGATAAGCTCTCCCAAGTAGCAAAGGACCTATTAAAGAAACGACAAAGCATGAAAGTGTCAAACTCAAGAGATCAGATATAATTCTCTGAACTGTCAAAACTTATCAACAAGAAATGAAGGGATATTCGGAATGTGAACGTGGGAAAGATTGAGGAAGCTGTAAAATATGGACGCAGCATGAAATCAGTGTGAAGAAAGCTTGGCATAGGGCAAGGCAACATATATGTACTAAATGATATGCAGGGTAATATCATCAACAGTTTTGATGACATAGTAAAAGCAACGGAAGAATTATATACTGACCTGTACAGTTCCCAGAGCCGCCAACCTACTTTCATTTGAAGTAGTGATGAACAGGATCCAGAAGCTTCTTCTATAACTAGCGATGAAGTTAGAAAGCCTTGCAAGACATGATGCGGGGATAAGCGGCTGTAGAAGATAGAATAACAGTCGATTTAATAAAATAAGGAGGAAATATCATACTTGAAAAGCTTGCGGCCGTTTATACGCAATACATCACCACTTCAAGTGTACCAGAGAGCCGGAAGAATGCAAACAACAAACTAATCCTTAAGAAGGGAGACGTTAGAGAATTGAAAAAAAAATTAGGCCCATGAGCTTGCTTTCAGTACTGTACAACATATTTAGCAAGGTAATTTCTAAGAGAATGAGGGCAACACTTGACTTCAATCAACCAAGAGAACAGGCTGGCTTCAGGAAGGGATACTCTACGATGGATCATATCCATGTCACCAATCAGGTAATAGAGAAATCTGCGGAGTACAATCAACCTCTCTACATGGCTTTCATAGATTATGAAAAGGCATTTGATTCAGTAGAGATACCAGCAGTCATAGAGGCATTGCGTAATGAAGGAGTACAGGAGGCATACGTCAATATGTTGTGATATATCTACAAGCATTCCACAGCTACATTTGTTCTCCACAAGAAAAGTAGAAAGTTATCTATCAAGAAAGGGGTCAGACAAAGAGACACAATCTCTCCTATGCTATTCAATGCATGCTTAGAAGAAGTATTCAAGCTCTTAGACTGGGAAGCATAAAGAGTGAGGATCAATTGCGAATACTGATTTGCAGATAGCATTGTCCTATTCAGCAACAACGGCGACGAATTACAACAAATCATTGAGGACCTTAACAGAGAAAGTGTAAGAGTGGGGTTTATTATTAATATGCAGAAGACAAATATAATGTTCAATAGCCTGGCAACGGGACAATAATTTAGGATCATCAGTCAGCCTCTATAGTCTGTAAAGGAGAACATTTATCTATGTCGATTACTCACAGGGGACCCCGATTACGAGAAGGAAAAGGTTTACAGAAGAATAAAAATGGGGTTGTAGCGCATACGGCAGGCATTGCCAAATCCTGACTGCGAACGTACCACTGTCGTTTAAAAGAAAAGTGTACAATCATTGTGTTCTACCGGTGTTAACATATTGGGCAGACAGTTGGAGGTTAACAAAGAAGCTCGAGAACAAGTTAGGGACCACACAAAGAGCGATGGAACGAAAAATGTTAGGCCTAACGGTTAGAGACACGAAGAGGGCTGTGTGGATCAGAGAGCAAATGGGGATATGCGATATTTATATTGACATTAAGAGGAAATCATGGAGCTGTGCAGGTCATGTAATGCGTAGGATGGATAACCGGTAGGCCATTAGAGTTACGGAATGGATACCAAGAGAAGGGAAGCGCAGTCGAGGACGGCAGAAAACAGGGTGTGGGGATGAAGTTAGGAAATTTGCAGGTGCAAGTTACAACCAGCTAGCGCAAGACAGGGGTAATTGAAGATCGCATGGAGAGGCCTTCGTCCTGCAGTGGACATAAATATTGGCGGCAGCTGATGATAATGACATAGACGCCTGAAATGCCGGTGCTTGTATCCGCAGTTATCTCGCTCTTTTTTTTTACTACAAATATGTTAGCACTTTTCCAGCTTCTTGACGGCTGCTTTTAGTAAGTCTTAAAGCTCAATAATACAGGCGGCAGCCATTTTGTCAGCGCTAGAGAGGAACTGTTAGAGCTGTCTTTTTTTGTACAAGACTGATGGTAGCCCTTTGTCAGCGCTCAAAGATCACGTTTTTGAAATCGTGGGATTTTTACGCGTTTGGCAGATATGCAACAATCTGGTACGAGCCCAGCGCCAAGCCTTTCTTCACCTTTTTGTGTTTATAAAGTTCTAGAGATTTAGTAACCGGCCCCAGAAGTGTAAAAATGGACGAAGAGCTTTCTTCGGTGAAGACATATCCTGAGCTGAATGGGTGATTTTGAAAAAGGGTAAAATAAAGGAACTTTTGTCGTAACTGTACCGTTTGCAGCAACGTCAAGTACATAAATAATTCACTTTGACAAGGTAAAATCAGGTTTTCATGCTTGAAACACGAAGGAATTGGTTGAAAACCACTTAGAAGATTTCGATGGAGTTAATTTTTTAAATAAAGCAAACAATTAAAGAGCAAACTAAGGTAACTTTCGGTCACAAAAATAGCACACTTGAACGGCTAGCCAATAATCAGAATGAAGCAATTACTGACGTGGATGGTACGAATTTATTCAGCACCACGTTTGCCATGATTATGATACAGGAATTGAAAGCACCTTTCCGTTTACGATTGCTTGTCTTTCATTTTGTAATGCGAGCGATCAATTTTTGTTGAAATTGTATTTCATCCATAATACAAATAAAAATTCGTCCTTAGCTAACATTACAAAAGAAATTCTAAGATTCCTAAAAAAATACTACACAATGCTTCATTTTGTCTAAACCTAAAATGTTTTCTGTCACTTTCTTCAGCAGTCATTCAACATGAGAGGAATGCAGGGCAGGCTATTCCGGTGTTGAAATGATGTGACAGAATTTCCCCACCTAATTTCCGCCCCATCTCCCTAACAAGCGTCTACTTCAAGGTAATGGAGCATGTCATCGTCTCCCACGCATGCTCTGCAATAAGAGGGGCACAGTGGGCGATGGGGGTAATCAACCCCAGTTTTAGATTGTGTCATCATACCAATGCTATGCGAACAAAGGGGCGCAAGGAGCACCTCGCAAGGAGCACCTCGGAGAGAGGTCGGCCACAGTTTGGGTCGTTCAACCATTCACGGCTCCTGTGAGGGCCGGAGACCGGCTGAGAACTTCACGCGTATCAAATTATCTTTCGTCTTCCCGGTCGATTTTGAGGTTATGTTTGACCGTACGTATAGTATATCTTCTATTTAGCAGCCATGCTAGTAACATTACGCAAAGTTCTTGGCGTTCAAAAAGCAAGGTCTCCAGCCTGTAATATGCCGATGTCCTGCCAGTAGCACAACGTTGCGGTCCCACCCAAAGCGCGCCCCTCCCGCATTCAACATGAGCCTCACCGCATCGACCAAGAGACTGCCGTTGTCGCTACCTGTGGCACCAGGAGTTTAGCTTCATTGATACTAGACGGGACTGTCCAACATGCCGACCACAATTTATCGACACTCATCCGCCGAATACATACATGTCCTCCTCCCGAGGAGGACATCAAGGCAGCCTATTCAACGTCGTGCGGTTTTAGTTGTTTCCAATCCACACCCGGCCTGCGAAAGGGATTGCACTGTCACCATTCAGGAGCCCTTACAATACAGTCTAGCCGTTGCAGAGGAGGGGGGCTTTACAGTAGTAAAACAAAAGTGTACGATTGACAATAATCATTTTCTTCTTGCCAGTGATTGGGAGTAGATTTGATGCAAAATAGTTTTCTCGTGCATGCACAGAACATCTTTGAAATGGCCCATTGACTTGCGTGTATAGTCTGGGAAGGCAAAACAACGCGCTGCGCGCCGCCGGCTATAATAGGCAGGTGTGATAGCGCAGCCACACCGACTGGCGTTTAGCAGCTGCGGCAGTCACCTGGCATCATGAAGGTATCGATTGCTTTCGATAGAGTGTACTACTGTCGAAGACCGGTGCACGGAATTTCAAAATGAGCCATCCGGTGGGTCGGGATGATGCCGGCTGCCTTTTGCGCACGTGACTGAAGCGGTCGCCTTCATTGGCATATGTTTCTCCCTCGAATAATCGCCGTCGCGCAACTGGGCCGGGTGCTTTCGCGGCGCGCGTTTTCATCAAGTGTGGTCGCGCCTTTACAAAATATATCGGCAGCCTTCACAGCGGCAGTCAGGAGCAGGTGTCAGGAGAAAGAAAGCTTTCATACCTTCTCTCGGAGCTTCTAGCCTCCAGTCCACGGCGTAGACGAGCACGATGACGACTTCCAATGCCGTAATTCTTGCAAAGGCGTCTTCGAACACATAAAGTAGCCCTGCTTTGGTTTGTCGGCGTCATGAATCCTCGATTGCAAGCAATTAATAATAGGTGTCACGTTAGGAGGTCTTCCGATTACAGACCAACCATAAAACTATATCTAAAGCTCTTTTCAAGTAACGTTTGCACTTTTGCGCCATAAAGTATACCAAGTCGACCAACGGCTCACCGAAAGCGAGGTAAACTTGCTTTGTATTATAGAATCAATGTTCTGGCGTTAAGCTTCGCCACAATATGTTAACTTAAAAGCAACATAGCGTGTGCACAACGCATAATGCGCGATTGCAATTGAAGAATACGAGTGATCAGAGCCACAATGGTTTAATTTGTTCTCTATGAGTTTGTAAACAATGATACTTATTTGAATATAACATTCGTCGTTCTTTTGTTGCCGAAGAAAGAATTCTTGGTACTTCTCTTTTTTTTCTCCACTCACCACCAACCCCGTCAAAAAACAAAATGGAAAAGAAAAAAAGCTCTCTTTCACGATGGCTATGTCTTTCTCGCTGAAGGATAATGTTACTCCTCCTGCCCCCTAAAAAGTGTTACGTCTGATATCATCGCCAATGGGCCTTCTTGAGTTCTTATTTGTGCCCCATTTTTTTTTCACTTCCACCCACTCCCCGAAAGCAAGTTGATAACAATCACTTTTTTTTCAACTTTCACAACATGGCTTTCGCATAGGGATGTCAGGTGAAACATAACTTGCAGTTACCCTACCTGACATCCATAATAATCATAACCTCGATGCTAGCCTACAGGCTGACGCGATATTTCATGCTTACACTAAAGCGTTTGATGAAGTTCATCACCCAGAATTGCCTGAAAAACTCTACCAAGTAAAATTACATCATGCTCTCTCAATATAGATTTCGGAGTTTCTTACTAATCAGTCGCCCAATAGGTTGCTATAAATAACTACATATCTACTGTAGTTCCGGTAACCTCAGGCGACCCGCAGGGGTACTTTCCTGGTCCGCTCCTATTTTAATCTAGATCAATGACTTACCTTTGTAAATGTAGTTCTCTTCGGGGCCGTACAAAGCACCTCTGATCAGATAAACCTACAGAATCACTTTGCTAATAATTCGTAAGAGCATACCTCTTAGTTAATAACATTAAACGTTAACAAGTGTAAAGCAATCGTTTATCCGCAGCCATAATTCTATGACGTTTCCGTACCCCAATAATTGCACACATCTGGAATCAACTGACACCTTTGAATACCTCAGCGTCAGTGAGTCTAACAACCTGATCAGGTGTATGCACTTTCATAATATCATTGCAGCTTTTACGAAATTTATTGCTCCCTAAAGCTTAATCTGCGGAACACTTCAACTAACGTAAAATACTTGTTTACGTATCACTTGTACGACCGAGATTCGGCTATGCCTCCACTGTCTCAAATCCACATCTAGCATATCTCATCGACCCTCTTTAAGCAGTTGGAAACCGCGCCTCTCGGTTCATCTATTTTTCATACTGATACGACGTCACAATCACGTCGTTGAAATTACTTACTATCTGGTATTCCAAACTTCGCTCTAGGTGTGTGCATCGCTTCCCCCTGTCTTTGCAAGAAATTCTTTTACACTTCTAACAATCATCATGAACCCTTATCACACCCGTATCGCGCATATTTATTGAAATTTTATTTACTTATTAATTCATACATATATTTACTTGCTGTATCCTACTGGACCAGCCACCAGCAGCATGTTTCACGACCGCGTGCTTGTACCACGTGGTTTACCTCCTTTCTTCGCATGGTGGCATACTGGAACGGCTCTTCTGCCATTGCTGACCTAACCTGCCCATCCGTTTTTGCAACGCGCCACTGGCCATCTAAAACCAAGCTGTACTTCAATTTTTGTTATAGGTGTTATGTTTCTTTATATGTGTGTACGTGTTAATAGATGTAGATGTGTATATGTGCGTTATGTGTATGTATGAATGTAGGTGAATGTACATATGGACCTATATTGCTTTCATTCTATATTATCAAATTTCGCACATAAATCCTTATGTCAAACTTCAGAAGTCCGGGGTCTTTAAGGAAAATAAACTGAAACCGAACCTGAACCAGATGTGTACATTTTTATTTCCGATAGCAAAAAGTCTCTGTTGTACTTTATTCTCTTTCAAAAACATATATTAGACGCTTCGCGAAAATATACAGAGCTTTTTGCAGACCCTAAATTAAAGCGCTCGAGTCGCAGAAATCGGCTATGATGGGGTACACACTAGAATCCATGCCACTGAAGAGGAATTTTGTCCAAGATTAAGAGTACGATGTCCGTAGCTGGAAGTGAAACAAATTCTTGTGTAAGCTTTTTTGTTCTTTTAAATATCGCATAAAACTGCAACAGGAACACTCTTTCGCTAGTTTCTCAGTACAATATACCGGGTGTTCAAACTGAAGGTTTACGAAAATTTTTTAATCGCCTGTTAGTTAGTTAGTTAATTCAGGTTTAATGGCGCAAAAGCGACAAAGGCCATGCTGCGCCAGCCACAAGGTATTAAGAAATGAAATGTTAATGCAGCGAAAGCTGCGTTACCTTATATTCTATGTAAAAAACCGGCTTCATCTAAAAACTCCAACAAGTCAGTGAATGGCACTAGTGGCACTAGTGAATCGCCTGTGGCAGGTAGCATATTTCTTTTTTTATTGTATGGTATTTAGGAGATGTCGCCTTTAATAGGCGCCGGCTACTTCTTTTCACATAGAGATATGAAAAAAAAATTAACGTACACTCATTAAAACTAAAAGTCGACTCCAAATCACAATTACGCAAAGTCCAGCTACGCAAGTACACTAATGCCACACTAAAGCTGAAAGTCAACTCACAAACACAGCAACACAAAGTTCAGCCACAAAGGCGTAATAAAGTAAACACAATATCCAGTCACATAAGTACAATAATGCCTGAAAGTACATTAGTACATTAAAACTGAAAGTCAACATTATTGTTGAGCTGGATTATTGGAAGAGGCGGACATTAGTAGCACGAGAAAGCGAGACACATATTCAACTACTGAGCAAAAATTCACTAATGAACTTCTCAGTTAATTACTTTACGACACATATTGCGATTTACGAATTGTAGCCGGTGAGTTTGCACGACGGATCCACTTAAATTGAATTTCCAGAATGACACCAGTTTCGAGATATTATTTCCCAAAGTGTGGGACGAAATACATGGGCGTTCTGTTACTTTTGTACTTGAATGTATAAAACAGCATTTTGGTAAAAAAGTAAGTCGAACAACAGTGTATTTTTAGGGCGAGTTTGATGGCGCTTATCTCCAAACTGGTGTCATTCTGAAAATTCATTCCAATTGGATAGGCCTTACGAGCTCACCGTCTACAATTCGTAAATTGGAATATGTGTCGTAAAGTAATTAACTACGAAGTTAATTACTATTTTTTATGAATTAGTTGAATATGTGTTTTAATTTTTTGTGCTACTAATGTCCACCCCTTCGATAGGATGCATTAGAAAGATTTCTACACTAATACCTCTTCGGCTCAAAAAAACTCTTTATTACACTTTAGTATATTCTAAGATTGCCTATTGTTCGCTAGTATGGGGTACCACCACTCAGCGCAACTATAATAGATTAATGGTACTACAAAAGCGCGTACTACGTATTTTTGAAAATTATGCAGGAGATGTTCGTGACTTACGTACCAGCGAGTTATTTATGAAACATAACCTGCTCATGGCCAATCAAGTTTATCTTTATAAATTAGTGCAGCATATACACGCCACAAACATATACAAAAACATTGATATGGTAGTTGAACATCAGTGCGGGTTTAGGCAGTATAGGAGGAGGCTTCCGAAGATTAGGACAAATTACGGGAAACAATCGTTAACATATCAAGCTACACAGATTCTAAATTAACAGAAAGACATAATAAATTGGACAGATAGCCCCGGTAAACTTAAAAGTATGTATAAAATGTTTCTTGTCACAACAGCATGTGTACTGTAGACTGTTTTACATTAGTCTCTACTTTATTCATAGGATTTTTTTTCTCTTTTTTCTCTTTTGTACGCACAGTGTACTGGTGCATAATCATTCTTTAGATATTTGTAACACCATAAAAAGGCCTACTAGCTATCTAACACATGAATCCTGTGTGGACATTGTGTATATGTATATAGCTATCTGCGTGATCTGTGTGCATATGTATGCATCTCATACTTGTTATTAGATGTACTATAATTCACTTTTTTTTCCTTCGGCTGTACATTGAGTGCAACTGCAATTTTTATATAATGTGCACCTCATTGTGTACGTTATTGTACGAGTAAATGCTGTATGAACTGAACGGGGGCAGGGGCCTTGTCAGGCTGTTTCAGCCTTTAGTCTCTGTCTCCGCAGGAAATTCCCTGAAATAAAGTGATATCGATTTGATTTGATTTGAAGAACCCGGCTCAACGATAAGAATTATGCTACCTGCCAGAGGCAATATTTAAAAATTCCGTATAAAGCTTAATTTCCCAGGCTACTCGCAAGTGTAGCCTGGGACCGCTATAATAAGTACCATCCATCCATTCATCCAAATCCACAAATTCATCCATCCGCCCATCCAAATATACCTACGTGAACGTAATACCCGACGATGCACTAAATGTAGCTGTCGTGTTGACTCTAAGGTGTGTTTAATGCTGTCATCTTGCCGTTGTCAGGTGTAAGTAGCAAAAAGAATTTATCCAGGTCCGAGAAACTTCCACAGAACAACAGTACAAACAAAACGGATTTGACATGGTATCAAACCGTCGTACTCGGTCTAGAAACGGCAGATTTTACCGCACTCCCAACCATAGCCACAACGTATAGCTACGTACCTTCACGTAGCCACAACGGCTGCATGAAGTAACCTGTGCACTTGCTATATGAAACACTGCGTGCAAGCTTTAGTTGATTGTGCCACATGAGTTTTGTATAGTGGGTGTTTCTGAAGGTGAATTCTTGTGCATTTTACGCACAGGAGCGGCCACTGTTAGCGGGAGCATGGGAGCTGGTGGTAGCTCTCCGCGGAGCACCACTACGAGCCCCTCAGTGAATCATTAGCACACGACTCACCATTGCAGATGACTCACCGGGCCTTTCGTCAATTTCATTGATAGCGCATGCGCCACCAGACTTCATGAAGCGCCAGTGGTGGTGCACTCCACGGAGCGGTACCCCAGGCTCCAGTGTTCCAGCAAGCAGTAGCCTCGCATGTATATTCTATGTAATATAGCATGTTTAACGCCTACTCCACTGTACTCCACTGGTAAGAAAAGCGAGCTCTCCGCTACGCTTGCACTGACTGCCATCGAACCGAGGCAATGTACGTAAAGTATTCCTAATGTCTGCCGAAACCCACCTAACGCATGTGACCACGAGAAGGTACTCATGTATGAAGCACAGTTCTGCAGGTATCCTAACCACTGTGAAGGTGTTGTGAAGCCTCGCGGGTTTTGGCTTTGCGGAAGTTTTTTTCTACCATTGTGGATACACCGTATCTTTAAAGAAAATCAATAAGATACGTTGGAAGTACGTTGAATAAATGCTCATGGGTGCGTCCAACATATCTTTAGAAGCTTCCTTTATAGACAGGAGCTATATATTTTATTGTATACTGAACAATGTATCTGTGTAAATTAAAAAGGAGCATTGTATTTCGACGATAAGAAAGTTACACTTAGTTCTTTTAAGTGCCTTGTTACCCTGTATTCAGAAATGCACCTTAACTTGAATCCTATGCTTCATCATCATCAGCCTATATTTATGTCCACTGCAGGACGAAGGCCTCTCCCTGCGATCTCCAATTACCCCTGTCTTACGCTAGCGTATTCCAACTTGCGCCTGCGAATTTCCTAACCTCATCATCCCACCTGAGTTTCTGCCGTCCTCGACTGCGCTTCCCTTCTCTTGGTATCCATTCTGTAACCCTAATGGTCCACCGGTTATCCATCCTACGCATTACATGGCCTGCCCAGCTCCATTTCTTCCGCTTAATGTCAACTAGAATGTCGTCTACCCCCGTTTGGTCTCTGATCCACACCACTCTCTTCCTGTCTCTTAACGTTACTCCTAAGATTTTTCGTTCCATTGCAGTTTGTGCGGTCCTTAACTTGTTCTCGAGCTTCTTTGTTAACCTCCAAGTTTCTGCCCCGTATGTTAGCACCGGTAGAATGCAATGATTGTACACTTTTCTTTTCAACGACAGTGTTAAGCTCCCAGTCAGGATTTGGCAATGCCTGCCGTATGCACTCCAACCTAATTTTATTCTTCTGTAAATTTCTTTCTCATGATCAGGGTCCCCTGTGAGTAATTGACCTAGATAAACATATTCCTTTACGGATTCTAGAGGCTGACTGGCGATCCTGAATTCTTGTTCCCTTGCCAGGCTATTGAACATTATCTTTGTCTTCTGCATATTCATCTTCAACCCAATTCTTGCACTTTCTCGATGAAGGTCCTCAATCATTTGTTGTAATTCATCTCCATTGTTGCTCAATAGGACAATGTCATCTGCAAAGCGAAGGTTGCTCAGATATTCGCCATCGATCCTCACTCCTAATCCTTCCAAGTCTAAGAGCTTGAATACTTCTTCTAAGCATGCAGTGAATAGCATTGGAGAGATTGTGTCTCCTTGCCTGACCCCTTTCTTGATAGGTATCTTTCTACTTTTCTTGTGGAGAACCAAGGTAGCTGTGGAATCCTTATAGATATTTGCCAAGATATTCACGTATGCCTCCTCCACTCCTTGATTACGCAATGCCTCTATGATTGCTGATATCTCTACTGAATCGAATGCCTTTTCATAATCTATGAAAGCCATATAGAGAGGTTGATTGTACTCCGCAGATTTCTCGATTACCTGATTGATGGCATGGATATGGTCCATCGTAGAATATCCCTTCCTGAAGCCAGCCTGTTCTCTTGGTTGACTGAAGTCAAGTGTTGTCCTGATTCTATTGGAAATTATCTTGGTGAATATTTTATACAATACTGAAAGCAAGCTAATGGGTCTGTAATTCTTCAATTCTTTAACGTCTCCCTTCTTATGGATAAGTATAATGTTGGCGTTCTTCCAGCTCTCTGGTACACTTGAAGTTGTGAGGCATTGCATATAAAGGGCCGCAAGCTTTTCAAGCATGATATCTCCTCCATCTTTGATTAAATCTACTGTTATTCCATCTTCTCCAGGCGCTCTTCCCCTGGTCATGTCTTTCAAGGCCCTTCTAACTTCATCGCTAGTTATAGAAGGAGCTTCTGTATCCGGTTCATCACTATTTCGAATGGAAGAAGCTTGGCTGTTTTGGCTACTGTACAGGTCAGTATAGAATTCTTCTGCTGCTTTTACTATGTCATCGAAATTGCTGATGATATTACCATGCTTATCTTTCAGTGCATACATCTTGCCTTGTCCTATGCCTAGTATTCTTCTTACTGATTTCATGCTGCGTCCATATTTTACGGCTTCCTCAATTTTTTCCCACGTTATAATTTCGAATATCCCTTACTTTCTTCTTGTTGATCAGTTTTGACAGTTCAGCGAATTCTATCTGATCTCTTGAGTTGGACACTTTCATGTTTTGTCGTTTCCTTATTAGGTCATTTGTTTCTTGGGAGAGCTTCCCTACAGGTTGCGTTGGTGCCTTACCTCCCACTTCAATTGCTGCTTCTGAGATCAGCCTAGTTACGGTTTCATTCATTAGCTCTATGTTATCTTCATCTTCTTGTTCTAAAGCTGCATATTTGTTTGCGAGCACCAGCCTGAATTGGTCTGCTTTTACCCTTACTGCCTCTAGGTTGGCCTGTTTCCTCTTGACTAATTTCACTCTCTCTCTCTTCAAATTGAGAGAAATCCTAGACCTCACTAACCTATGGTCACTGCACTTAACCTTACCTAACACTTCTACATCCTGCACTATGCTTGGATCGGCAGAGAGTATGAAATCTATTTCATTCCTTGTTTCTCCATTAGGGATTTTCCAGGTCCACTTCCTGTTGCTGCGCTTCCTGAAGAAGGTATTCATTATTCGGAGCCTATTCCTTTCCGCGAATTCTACTAACATCTCTCCTTTTGCATTTCTAGAATCGATGCCGTAGTTGCCAATGGCTTGCTCACCAACCTGCTTTTTCCCCACTTTTGCATTGAAGTCGCCCATGACTAAAGTATACTGAGTTTGCACCTTTCTCATTGCTAGTTCAACATCTTCATAAAACTGTTCTATTTCTTCATCATCGTGACTAGAGGTTGGGGCATAGGCTTGTACTACCTTCATTTTGTACCTCCTATTCAGCTTTATTACGACGACTGCTATCCTTTCATTAATGCTGTAGAATTCATCAATGTTGCCCGCTACGTTGTTATGCACTAGAAATCCTACCCCGGATTCTTTCTTATCTGGAACACCTCTGTAGCAGAGGACGTGGCCGTTAGTCAGTACTGTGTAAGCCTCACCAGTTCTTCTAACCTCACTAAGGCCAATAATATCCCAGGAAATACCTGATAATTCTTCAAATAGTCCTGCTAAGCTAGCCTCACTCGAGAGGGTGCGCGTGTTGAACGTTGCCAGGTTCAGTTTCCATTGGCGGCCTGCCTTGACCCAGAGATTCTTAGCACCCTCTGCCGCGTAGCAGGTCTGACCGCCGCCTTGGTCAGGTGCTCCGCAGCCACTGGGAACTGAGGGTCATGGGTTAATTGTCGGAGTCATGAGGGAGGTAGTGGCCGAATACTGCACCAGGGAGGCCAATTCCTGTTCTGGTGAGGGAGGGACTTTGATGAAGCTTAGTGGGCCTGCCTAGTTTTGGTTGCACCTGAACTAGTATAGCCCCACTAGCTCTCGGCAATATGTATTTTTTTCTTTGCCGGTGTCAGGCACCACTCCATGCCTGAAAATGTAGTGGAATGGAGCGGGATTCAAACTTACGAACTTCAGATTTGAAATCCTATGCTTATATTGATCTAAATGACGCCTGTCGTGAGCACGCCGAAGGATGAGCGTCCTCGGCACGTTCATGCCAGGTGTCATTTAGATCAAGTCTAGCATGGACTTCAATGTAAGGTGCATTTCTGAATACAGGGGTTAGTGCTTCAAACGGTCTTCGTTGAATTCCTACATTGTTCCGTGATGAAAAACAAACAATTCAAATAGTCGAAATGGTGGTTTAAAGAGTTCACTTTCGTAGCCAATATATAAAACCAGACATTCAGACAAAATTTCGAATACATGAATTGTTTCAATTGTGTTTCTTCTTTATATGGGGATTACGTCCCATATCGTATTGTATTATATTGGCCACATTGTCATTCACCTAAAAAGGCAGTGTTAGGAGGGATTGCCTCCAGGCTAGCGAACACTGTGACAATTGCTCACAACCGAGTACAATGCTATTCTGAAATTTGTACTTACAACAATGCATTACTCACTTGCCATGTCAAAGACTTCATTACTTCGTGCCTTTGTCATCCGGCCTTGCTTTGTCCTTCAGATTTCGCACCAGCTGGCAACAAGAGAGGGACACAGCCCCGTTTTGTTAACACTTAATGTTCAGCTTAACATTTGCGCAGAGTGAGCACGCAACTGAAAACTCGTTTTTTGTATTTATAATACAAAAATTACAACGTGGCGTCGATAGATATCACAAATTAAGCAACAAAATGTCTGAACCTCGCTAAGTGAACTTAATGTGTTACTCCGATCTATGAGCTATTATCCTTTATTGATCTGCCCTGACACGATTCTGTAAAGTTTAGTAGTGCATGAAGCAATAGCGCCTAAACACATTCTGATCATCGGCGTAATCAAGGCGTGCTCTTAAATATACTGAGCGACCTGCAGCCCGTAAGGTAAGTACAGAATAATGAAGCGGATTCAGATCTCCCCTAGAGGTTACAACAGCCATAAATTTATTCCATGATCATTTACCAGATTCCTCGACGGGTACATAGTTCTAGGTGTCGCCGCGTTTTCAGCAACAGGTGATGAAATTGGCTATTCGTGAGGAAGGAGGGAGAGAAGCTCAAGGGTCACATGAGTGGTGGAGTCAACTAGAGATTCTATCGAGGTCGGGAAGGAAGGCTCGTGTATTTTATGCGTCAACATTGTGCTGATCCATCGAAGAGGTCCAAAGCTGAGGATGTCTACATGCATTGAGCAGTGAGTGATGAGGTCAGGTTGCTTCGAGGGGGGAGGAGCGTATCTGTGTATAGATGGAGGAAGATGGGGGACGAAGCTTGTTTGATGATTTAGGGAAGGCGCAAGTTCACTGAAAGTCATAGAAGTGTTTCATGCGGACTTTGACAGACATTCATGGAATCAAGTCCTCGCGATAATGGTAGCGAATTATAGACATTCAAGTGTAGCTTGACATCCTGCAGACTTTTCCATACGCAATGCAAGTGCCCGTAGTAGTTAGTATCTTTATGTGTCCCTGCGGATGCGCTTCACAAAAAATAGAGTGTACTCACTTTTGCAAGCCTGCCTACCTGCAGTTCAAAATCTGAATCTGCATGCGCGCCAGCACCGCCGCTGCTGTTTCCATGTCCAGCACCACCCTGCGTTAGAATGCATTGCTATTTAATTGCGCAGCAATACAATAAATACATAAATATTGCGGTAAACAAAACTCTTTCTTACTCTAAATATTGATATATGTTTATTAGATAAATGCATTTTTCGAAATTTACGCGCCCGTAAACGAACAACCGCAATGCCATTCCATGCTGAATGTTCCCTTTGCACGAGTCGCAGGCGAGAGACCACATCATCACTTACGGCGAGATCCTACAATACGATCGCAAGGCGCGCTTGAAATACCTAGCCCCTCATCGCTCACTCACAAAGAACAGTGTACGACATGGCGCTTACTTCAAACCTACAGCCTCCGTAACCCTAAGCTCTACCATCGCATCTACCCCGAAAAGTGCTCCCCGCTCTGCACGCTCTGTAACCATACTGCCGACCTACATCACGTTATCTGGGCCTGCCCACAGGTCATAGGCGCTCACAAACATGGCATGCAGCATACATTGACAATTACCGCTGCTGAACAGCGGGAGGCTATGCTGCCCACCAGCGAGCCGGAGGGTCAGCTCTGGGTCATCCGGATGGCCATGAACGCTGCTAGACTACAAGTACTGGCCGCCGTCTATGGCAGGGGGCGAGAGGGGCTGTTTCCCGCCCCTCTGGAAGCATTTGACTCCATCAAGGACTCAATAAATGTTGTTTCTCTCTCTCCCCTTGCTTTGTCAAGGCATTTATGATGCGTTCGATGTAGCATGACGTTCACGTTCAAACAAAAACCTATTCACCCTTCAGAGCCTCATATCAACCGGGGCGTCATTCATGCACCCAATTATTCCCTTGACGAGCATTATAGAACGTCACTTCTGAAGTCCGTCGGATATTTTGTTGGCATTGATTTCATTCAATTTCTATCCATTGTGTCATTTTCTAGCCATTGCCAGTGGGCGGCCTGACAATTTTTAAAGATTTTTTGAACGCCCATTATGTTTCCTAATTGATAAAAAATATCAAACTTGTTGTTCATTGTGATATCAACATTAATTTACTTCAATGCAATTGCAGGCAAATGATTTTGTTATCAATTGTTAGTATGCAAAGTTTTGATATTGTTCCTACAAGCGCAACGACAATCAAGGGCACATCAGAGACTTTGTAAGATTTATTCATAACGAATATGATGCTCGAAAAAAAAAACCTAGCGCTGACACCATAGCTTGAGATATCAGAGACGACTTACGTGTTTTTTTGTAGGTTTAGACAAAGTTTGTCATTAAAAAACAAAACCGCGCGTGCGTTTATCAAGACGTTTCGGATACGAAGGTAACGCAATATAAAGAAGCCCTGAAGAGTGCTGCGTGGCAGTGCATATGTAACATCAAATAATCATATAAGGCAAATGATGAATTTGTAAATGTGCTTATTACAAAAGATGCTTATTACGCAAATTTTCTCACAAAAATTGCTAAGCGGACACAGAAAATATGGAAACCCTCTGTCAACAACAATATATACGATAAAATTAAATCCAAAGAAACTACGCTAACTTCCTCAAAACCAAGAACGTAAACGTATGCGCTTAATTTACTAGGTTTAGAAACAACGTTGTGAAATTGGTCCGCAGGCGAGGTTGGCGTTAGAGCACTGCAAGGGCTCGGGCTTACCCGAAAGCCCGGGCCCGGCCCGGCCCGTGGGCCAGGCCGGGCCGGGTAGAGGACTTTTTTCACGGGCTCGGGCCGGGCTCGGCGTGTGCTTTTTGACCCGGGCCCGGGCCGGGCTCGGGTTTTTTGACGCGGGCCCGGGCCGGGCTCGGGCTTTCTGCGAGTTATTCTCGGGCTTCTCAACTCTGAAAAACATGTATTTTTCGGTCTCGGGCCGGGTTCGGGCCCGGTTCGAGTCGGGTTCGGGGTGGCGGGCCGGGCCGGGCGGGTAACGTAGATTATTTCCGGGCCCGGGCCGGGCCCGGGTCTAGCCATAAAAGTTTTGATCGGGCTCGGGCGGGCCGCCCAATGTAAAAACGGGCCCGGGCCGGGCCCGGGCTGCAAAAATCGGCCCGTGCAGTGCTTTAGTTGGCGTATTACTGTTCTCTATTTTCACACGATATTAGGCATACTGACCTCACCTCGAAAAAAATAAACACTGTGCTCCGGCGTAACGAAGAATGTAATTAAATTGAATCAATATGTTACGGTCACGATTATGTTTCTGGTTCTGCTTCAGCTAATCTGTTCATGCGACTTTTCCTTGACCAATTCAAAAGTAACGGAACACACGAAGACAAAACAATGCAAAAACCTGGCACAAGTCCACACACCAGATTTGTTTACCCTACAGACGCACAGGAGGTGTCATCAGGAAGAATAAACCTTAAATAGCAGTAGCATTTGTGACGTATACAATCTGCTGTTAGGACCACTAAAGTACACAAAGCAAGAGATAACGCGTCCAGTAACACATTTTTCTCTCCTATCCTGTCCACTGTTGTGTTCCCAAAAAGCATGCGTATTGCAAAAGTAACTTTAATTTTTAAGGGTGGTGACAAAAATGTATTGAGCAACTTTGCACCAAAATATATTTTGCCCATCTCTTCCAAAGCGATAGAATCGCTCTTGCACATGAGATTGTCTATTTTTCTAAGGATTCATTGTTACCTAATTTTCAGCACGGATTTCGTCATCATTGTTGACTGAAATCGGGCTGCTAAACTAAAAGGAAATGCTCTTTAAAAAATTCGCAGACCATACTTTAACACAACCAGTATACCTAAATCTATCAAAAGCTTTCGATTCCTTACAGACTACAATAGTGCTTGATAAATTGCAGCCATACGGTTTACACGGCATTGCGTACGACTTCCTAGCGTTACACGAGACATCGTAAGCAATACCTATCCGCCGGAGCATCTTTTTTCCGATATTAAATGCGCAAAGATCAGGGCAGCATATGGGGGCCACTTCTATTTTGTGTTTACGTTAATGTTGTACACTATGTTACCTTAAATGGACACGTAACAAAAATTTGCTATGCTGATGACACTACATTATTAACCACCGGTAGAAGATATGACGATGTACAAAGGATATCTCATGAACATATGACGATGTACGAAGCGTATCTCATGAACATTTCCGCTGTTATTAGAATGGCCAAAATGCAATTATTTTCTTAATAATACTACAAAAACAAAAGTAATACTCGTCAGACCAAATGAGGCTGTACCTGCCGATGATTACACTAAGTCACAATGTGATTAAAATTGTATAAAGCATGAAAGTGCTGGTTCAATATTTTTAACCACTATTTCTTGGCATGATCATATCCGTGAAGGTAACAAATAAACCTGCAAAACTACGGGTATCTTTAACAAATGTAGACATCTCATGCCTCGAACATATAAAACTACTACTATATAACTCGTTAGCCATTTCTTAGTTATCCTACACACACCTAGTATGCGGCACGTCAAGAAAAAACGAATCTAAACCGACTTTTCTTAATTCAAATTAGGTTTAAGAAAATAATTGCAAACATCTGATATGATTGTCACACGCAGGAACTGTTTAAACAATGTTTAAATGTAAATGATTATTCTAACTATCGTTTACTCCAGTCATACTGCTCGGCCACAAAAAAGCGCAATTTGCTTTCCAGTGAGATTTCACAATTAAGAGAAAACATTGCCGTGAACACTGCGCGTCGCCCCAATATTTGCCACAAACCTGTTCCTCATAACAACAGTTCGAAACAGCCAATCACTTTTACTTTTCCAGCGTAGCTCAATAATTTTGCCTACAAATGTGTAGGTGTGTCTTAGATATCCGAAAAACAATGGGAGATCACTTTCTAGGAATTACGTTGCATTTATTTATGTTCTTGTATATATGATAATGTGAAGCTTCCCTTTGTATGTTGCAAAACGCTTATGTTCCATTGTGAAATCGTTCTCTGCACATGTTTGTAAAAGCAAGATAAATGTTATTTCCGCACCACTTGAAACGAGGACTAGAAACGACAGACACCTAGTTAAGTCCTGGTTTCAAGTGGTGCGCACATAACATTCATCACGAATTGCCACCAACAAGCCCAAAACAGTACCCCTGTAAAAGCAGTCATTTGTATGAAAAGTGTTTGTAGACCGCTGCTGCGGCTGAGTAAAGGGGCAGCCACACCTTCAAGCTACTGATCGTAGTATGCTTGTGGCTACTCCTTCCTTGTCAATTTTGTTCAAGGAGCACAAATTGAAATTCAAATTTTCAATTATTTTTACTCATCGTGCGCTGGCCAGCATACCACCGCCGCACCGTTATCATCGAGAAATGAAAACAAAAATGCCTAAAATACATTCTGCGGTATTACGTGAGAAAATCTCGATGGTATTATGAGTCACGTATAGTAGGAGACTCCGGAATAATTTTGACCACCTATGATTTTTAACTTGCACCCGCATTTCCTTGCAGGAAACAAGAAAGAACACTTAATCAAAAGTTCCGAGGGATTCAAATTTTTTTCACAACTCTCCATCGCCGCTTTATAACGTAAATAGGTATCAGCTCAGCAGTGAACCATCAGCCATTTAATCACACAATGCATTTTCTCGACACTTGTTAATAGAGTACGTGGGCCTGAAACATCTGAAGCATTTGATAAATAACAACTACACCATTTCTAATAACACAAGCCCGCACGTAGGGCAGTTTTGCAGCAGTGGCAATTTTCTTTGAGGGCACTGCTGAGGAAAGTCAGTAGATAATGTTGTTCTTAGAATGTAATTACCGCAGCAAGCATGGTTTAGATCACACACACATGCAGTGTTCGTTGGATGCTTCCTAAGCGCAGTATATATTGCAACCTAGCTTCTGGTTACTGCAGAGACGACCAATAATTGCGCAGACTCCGTCAGCTTGATGGTTCATTTTGAGGTGTTATGTTTTTTTCCCTACAGATTTCCTTTTTAAGCGCTTAAATAAACTCTCACATCGTCCTTAAAATAATAAGCACATGAAATTTTAAGGGTGTTTGTACAATATCGAAGTCGTATGGGAGAAATGCTTGACGAGCAGTCGTATTCTCCCGGTGTTTGATATTCACCAGGTGGATATTGTCTACGTTGGGCTCGTGTTCAGCCGATTCATGAGAACTGTTATTTGCTTCCTTCATGAATATTACTCCGCCACCTGAAATATAAAACGAAAAACAAATTTATATTCAGCATAGTCGTATTCCTTTATTAAAGTTACGGGGGGCACACATGAGAATGATGTCAATTTGCGTGAAGTTCGATAAAGTTCAATCTGTCAGCTCATTCGACCGTACTACGTACAATGGCCACATGTATTACTATAGCATCTTAAAAATCATAACAAAGCCATTTGGAACAAATAATACGAACTCTTATCTTATATTCTAGCTAAATTACTGATGCACAACTCCAACCACATCTTAATTTAGTATAATTATAAGAAGAGCTCATAAATGATTGCATACGTCGGTCATCCTGAACTGTTATCGAAGCACGCAGGCTAGACGTTTTCAACACGCCATTCTACATTTACTTTAAAAAGAAGTCAATCTGTTTAATTAAACGTTGTACCAATGCAAAAAGTGGTAGTTTAGCGATAGCCATTTAAGCAACTACACCAAAAATTGTAGAGCAACATGAAGAACTTCCGATACAGCTTTCTGTTGCTCAATACGTTCTACAAAAACGTGTTTTTCCGAGCGTGAAAGACACCCGCGAATACACGCAAACTGCCTCGAGCAGCCAGTTGCGCAGCCATTTTGCGTGTATTCGCGGACCTGTCTCACGCTCAGAAAACACTTTTGTGCAGCACGTATTAATCAATACAAAGCTCTATGGGGAGTTTTTCATGTTGCTCTAGAATTTTATATTTGGTACCTGTCATCTAGTTATAGTATCTGGAACGTTGAATAATTATTACTAATTATGTTATTATGCGTAATGCCAAAAGGTAGTCTGAGTACCTCCGAGTGACGGCCAACAAAATTATCTTTGTTCTGCCCAGCTACGTCGCATTTGCGTATTTTTAGATCTTGGTGCATGGCAGTTGGGACGCCTTGTATAAAATTGTTATGCTTTCGTCACAGTCGCTGCTGATGGGGTTCCTTCGCTGGGAGGCAAGTTAGTAAGGTCGATGTAGCGACCGCGTCAAAGCTCCTTGGCGAGGACTGAGATTGAGATTCTCTTCCATAATTTTATGTATGAATAAATACACAAGATAGTCTATTTACATTGTCACGTGGAGTCTGTTCGGAGACCAAGATGGAAACCATATCGCACCAAGGTCCTTGAGTCACATCTTAATAAATAAACTGTGGGGATTCACGGGCCACAACCACCATCTGATTATGAGGCGCGCCGTAGTGTGGGACTGCGGATTAATTTGGGCCACCTGGAGTTCTTAACCGGAACCTAAATTTAGGTACACGGATGTTTCCTGCATTTCCCTTCCATCGGAATGAGGCCGCCTTGGCCGGGATTCGATCCCGCGATCTCGTGCTCAGTAGCCCAACACCATAACCACTGAGCAACCACCCAGGGTAGTCACATCTTTGTCCACCTTGGGACATCCGCTCTCTTAAATGACGCCTTGAGAAAATTTTGATTATAGGCTGGAAGTTGTTGCGTGCCCTCTAGGGAGCGTTACACCACAAGAATTTTTCGTATTGGTTCATTAATCGCTGAGATAGAAATATGTTAGTGCCGCAAACACATGATTTCAGGGGGCGAGCTTCACAGTCAACATACATACTTTCTCCATTTGCCCCGTTTAGTTTCCGCCAGCGAAATTCCTTCCATGGTGCTCTCCCATGCCTTAGCTCGACGTTCGCGTCACGCATAAGGCACAGGCCCCACCTTGTTTTTTTTCCTCGACTTTTTCTGCGCAGCGCACTCCGCTGACGGTTCCGCGCTCTAATTTTTGAGTTTGTCTAGTGTCGCGCAGCGCACGATTTATCGCGCTGTGTAGGAGAACACTTGATTGGCAACATTAGTCAGTGCTGCAGGAACACTGAGGCAGACACAAGCGGATCTCGGAGCATGATCGCGCGTTTGAACACGGTAGCAAATTACATAGTTTCGTTGTCGACGCGCGCGACTGGACGACGTGGGCACAAGCAGAAGAAACGGCAGTACATCTCTCTTGCTACGCTACGAAGTAAAATAAAAACATGCAGGCATTCGGTTTGTATGTTTTATTATTTCTCCAAACAGTAATTTCTTTATTGAAGCCAAAGATTAAACAAATAACGGATGTTGCCTTGAATAATTGTCGAAGTCACGGGTGACTTAGAGTGACGTCAAAGCATTGACATGTACATAGGCACATTTGCGCATATACGTCCACCCTCCGTCTTCCAAAGCCCGGCGCCCGCGAGGAGAAAGGCAAACGGCGTTTAGTTTTGAAATTTCAGCTCTTTCCGTTGCGCGTGGCGATGTAATTCTTAGCAGACACGATCGTGAGCGCGCATTGTATGCACCGCGCTTGTGAACTCAAAATCGCCAGGCCTGGTTAGGGGCTCTTTAGGCGTCGGTTGTTTTTTGTGTTATCATTAATTGCAGTTTTTCGGACATTCCTCCTGGCACCACAAAATTAATTTTGTAGTACGCATGTGTTGATGAGTTTATTTAGGCAATTGAAATCTCGCCAATCACACATGTCTGGTAGCTTGACAATAATATAAATGAACTATTTCCTTTTTGTTCAAACATCAAGTTCTGAAAACAACACTGTGGTTGCATTGAAGCGCGGCTTTCATCCTCACTGCGTACAAGGCCATACAAAGTAAGAAAATGCAGGTCACGCTGGTAAGAAAGCTTCGTTTTAAAAGTCCGGAATAACGCGCCGAGAATGAGAACAGCAGTAAAGTGGGAAGGGCAGCGAGGCGTACAGGAGGAGCGATGAAGCATCACGATTGGTTGGCACTCGCACCGAAGCCGAGCACCAAGGCCACTCGCACCGTGGTGCGCGCATGCGCTCTCCCGTGGCGTCAAGGCATCACATCACATTTGATGCGCTTTACAATACAGAAATGTTTTACGAGACGCTGGTCACAGCGTGTTTGCGTACTAATAGGCTCTACACGAGTTCCGCGTGAAATTACACACTGCATTCTTCTGTCGAACATGGCCAACTATGTTGAGCGCTCACAAATAACCGCAGGCTACATAGAAAGCTGGCCAGTGGAAATAGATAAAATTGCAGATACCCTTTCGCATAGAATACAAAATCCTAGTTTTTCATAATGGCTGACGAGCGCGGTGAGAGGAATAATGCCATTATTCCATGCAGCATATTACTTATGAATTTCTTCATTTATTTTGGCCTCTTATTATAGGATTATATATGCTGTTATAAATTTGAGCAAATGATAAATCAGTCAACGCTTAGCAACGGGTATATCCTGCTACTCACTTGTCATGAAGATCGAACACAGGACAATGTATGAACGCATCTCTTCTACCTTTGCCTCAGCGTTCGCTTAGGTGTTCACTTTTACCGATACTAACGAATGTACTCTGTCGCTCGAGAAGTTTTGCAGGCACAGGAACAAGCCTCGTGGCTATAATAGATCGCCTTCTTGTTACGTCGCCACAAGATTCACAGCTGTTGCCTTTGAATAACAAATGGGCGATTAGAGCTCTCGTTATTGTTGCGGCCTCTGTGCGAACGCGAACCCCGCGTTAATTTCTGAAAGAATAATTAGCATCAAAGAAAAGTGCTATGAAATGCGATGAATATTCGCAGCATGTTTTCAATATTGTTCTTTACACAGCGAAGTTATTGTTGGATTAATAAGCGTTCAAAAGCGTTATATGCCAGTTCTCTCAGTTTTATGGGAAAAAAACCTCGGATAAGGTATTACGTTGATATTTTGCGAAAATGTAGGAAACATCAAGGCCAATACGCAGGCAAATTTTAATGCATGTGTGTGTCATTTAGGGGCTTAAACAAAAATGGCCAAATACTAGTTCTCGGCCCGTCGTGAGGCGTTATACGAAATACTTCTTCAGTTTCTCCGCTTTCTGAGTGGAACCGGAAGAGGGCAATAATATTATTGTTTAGAAAATAGCGGTCACTTAATGAGTAAGGTGCACCAAAAGTTTGGAGTGTGTAGCCTAACGATGTTCTTTGAAAATAATTTCTGAACCCTCACCTTCGTCCAATTTATCTGCACGATACAAGTAATGTAGTTGCTTTTGCCTCGTGTAATCGGTGAACTATGCGAGAGTTACTTATTAAAGCGCTCAAGAGTTTTATACTGCCGCTATTAACAATGTTTCCCAGACTCTTTGACTAGGGTCACAAGATACCAGCTCCAAATTCTGGAGAAATAGGAGTAACCAGAATTGTTTTCTGTAGCTAAACTTTGACCTTCTTGGCGTAAGTATAGACGCTGGAAGTAATTACTGAACCCTCGATTTATCTATGTACACGTGTCATAAGGAGGTTCGTACTTCGTTTCTTCGGTGTCGCCGTCGAACAAAATGATTCACTTAGTTTATATTGTGACAGAGCTATGATGGAGACATTGGGAGTTGACTTGAAGAAGACGACGCTCGGGACTTTGCGAGCTATGATCTTGTCAGCCTCTGCCATTCTTGTAAATACAGTGTAAATATATTTCTTACTTCTTTTCCCCGTAACAATATCAGCCGAAACTAAGGGGCAGGTTGTGCGTAATGCGTAGGTCTACTTCAAAGTTTCTAGAATGATGGTGGTCTTTGCAATAAATAGGTATGCATACGCTCCGGCGAGTTATGAGTGTGTTCAGCAGTGGTATCCTACTGTCCTCGCAAAACTATAAATCCCACCAAAATGAAATTTTGTGAGCATTTGGGGAATGCTATAGCATATTTGTCTGCAAAGAAAAGGGCGTATGCAGCAAGTACAGCCTTTGTGAAACATTCTTTCAGCAAGTCATCTAACAAAAATGTATAAATCCTTTACGCTACGTTTCTGAGTGTCCCGGGTAAGCTTACGTTACACAAAGTGCATGGTTCACAAACATTAGGATTTGTTATGCGTAATGTGTAAGCGAGCTTTAAAGCTAGTTCGTTGTGGCGTTTGCAATAAATTTCGTATACAAGTGCCCGGGAGCGCTATAAGAGAAATTCACAAGGCGCAAGGTTTAGCCCTGTGTGCTGGCATAACATCAAATCCCACCGATGTCGAATTTAGGGAACATAGCTGGAACATGATTGCAAAACTCATTGCGAAGTACAATGCGTCTTCATGAAATAGTGCTCTTGCAAAATATTCCTGCAGCAAGTGCTGGAAAGAGCTGTAGGGCCATCTTTGTTTTGCAGTGTTTTCAAGGAATTTGAGGTTGTACGACGTCGAGAATTTGGGAAAATAAGTGGCAGCTTGTGTCTTATGTTTAGGCAAAGCTGAAAGTGTTTGGGTCCGTTGCGGCCTTTGGAAGATATAACGTAATAACATTAAGGAGTTGTACGTGCCGAAACCACGCTCTGATTATGAGGCACGCCATAGAGGGGGACTCCGGAAAATTTCGACCACCTGGCGTTCATTAACGTGCACCTAAATCTAAGTACACGGGTGCTTTCGCATTTCACCCCCATCGAAATGCGGCCGCCGTGGCCGGGATTCGAAATATATAACGTATTCAGGCGCCATAGATCGTTTTCATTTATTTTTACGTGTATTGCGAAATAGAGCAAGCAGCTTAATCTTACCAACAATAGAGAAAATTTTGTGACAAATCAGTGCGCGAAGTTAAATGCTTGTGAATCAAATACAGCTATTGCAGAAAATTTCACAGGTAAGTTTCCAAGTGTGATACGTTTGCTGTCACCCATGCTTACCAATGTCCCAAGATAACTCTACGTTACACCAAGTTCAAAGCAGAAATAGAGGTGATGTTAAATGAAATGTGCGGCAAAAGATTCCTCACGTAATTTTAAGGTTTACAAATGACTATTTTACCATTCGTTTATTTATCTTTATGTAATGCATTTGCGAACGTTATACTACCCTGCGCACTGCCAGACGCCGCCACCGTTGACTATCAGAAAGCGCCACCACACGACTGTTCTTGAGATTGTTGGGGTACTGCCATATTTGTCGGAAGGAGGCTGTGACTCCGCCGGTAATTTGAAAATTGCCGCGCGAGACTGGCGCAGTGCTCTTTATGGCAACAAACAGCGTGTCCGTTTCCTTGAAAACAGGCTCATATTAAACTCTTTTATTGGCATTCCGTAACGATGCATGTTCCATCCTGGCTTTCTTCTAATCGGTGGCCCAAACATAATCAGAAACAGAAATGCCACCCAAAACCTACACAAAGAGCTTACCATTGCACAGGTTCATATCACCTAATAATAACTGAGCAAACCAAAAAAAAAAAAAAAAAAACACTGCACTCCCTCTTACTTTACTGAACAGTCGCCGCCTGCACTTTACCTGGAAAGCTTTCACGAAGCCCCAATAGAGCTGTAAAAAATTACGAAGTTTTTCGTGCGAAAACCATGATCTGATTATGAGACACTCCTTAGTAGGGGACTCAGGAAAATGTGGACAACCAGGAGTTAATTAACGTGCACCTAAATTTAAGTAACGTGGGCTTTTGCATTTCGGCCTCATCGCAATGTACCTGCCGTGGCCGGGATTTGATTCCGCAACCTCGTGCTCAGCAGCGGAACACCATAGCCACTAAGCAACCACGGCGGGTCCCACTAGAGCTGCAGGAGCAGCATCAGTCACGGAAAGTACAGTACAATTACACTACAACACGCTTATCGGACAGCACAACCAAAACGCTGCTGTGCCTGAACACAGCAGGTTTCGTGAGTACGTGAGTACAAGCACTATCCTCCACGACGCCGACGCTTCGGCGACTCCCTGAGTAGATGTTGCGCGCTGACTCCACGCACAGTGTTCAGTTTAGGCAATCATGCGTACAGTTGGCTGAGTGAATGCGATCACTGTGAAGGCCCACATGGCTGTACCCGATAAGGATTAGAGTGTAATAGGATAGTGGATCATGGCTGTACAGCATCCACTCCACCGTTGGTTGGCTACTTGCATGTCACTACAACAAATGCAACCTGTGGTCGAAATGGTTCGGAACGGTTCTGCCAAAAAGTTCCAATTTGAGTTCAGTTCCAAGATGGTGTAAAAATAACCGTTTGGTTTGGTTCGGGTTTAGCTGAAAATAATGGTTCTGCTCCGGTTTTTGGTTCACTTGCGGCCGGCTCGCCACCCTGCAAGAAACATACTGCAGGCAACTCCACAATGCGCCCGTTTGTCTTTAGAAATGAAGCTTAGAACGACAGAAAGCTGAGCTAGTTTGTAAGTATTCACATCCTTTCGGTGCTCACGAGGGTTTCGACGGGAATTTAGGGCGCAGGCTCTATTCCCAAGCTTATCACCTCTGAAGAAAGTCAAACGCAAGTCCTGGGTACGCTTGTGCACATTTGAACCAGTGGGTGCCCGACAGCGGTGGTAATCGGAGCCACAACCTCCCACAGCCGAGGCGGGCGCTCTAACACTAGGCTACTTCACCTTTTTGCATTATGTCTTTAGAACAAGTTCACCAAACATATAGAGTACATTCGTTGTGAGATTGAGCTACAGATGGCAGCACCGGCAGCGCGTCAGTGAGTTTAGGCGGTCGGCGGCACGCATTTAAATGTACATGGGGGCGCGTCGGGGCGACTTGCTTGGCCTAGTCTTTTTAAAAAGAAACGCGGGAGTGGAGTTACCTGATCTTATAGTGCCCTCCAATGCAACTTTTCTGCACGAAGTGAGCAGGACGTTTCAGTTTACCTGGAAGAAGCGCGCGCTGTCATTCTACGGGGGACTGGCACTCAGAAAAACATTATGTGTCTCGGCACATCCTTGAGGCTTCTAGTGCATGTTTCGCTTGCGTTCGGTCTACTCTGCTGAAGTTGTTGCTCAACTTAATACCTCTGTCAGTGTGAATTTCGCAGTCATAAAAAGTAAGCATCACTGTACAACGACGTTAAAGTAGTAATAGCAGAGTCCGCTTCACCAATTGTAGCCATACAATTCTGTTCCCCTTTTCTAAATGCTGAGAAATGCAAACAGGTAATTACTTCTAATAAACAAGCTAGGCAACACATTAGTAGCACCACCACGTTGCTTCAGACGGGATGTTTTTGTCGAAATAACAGATTTAGGCATAAAGCTGTGGTTGCATTGTTGCGCATAAAGTGGCGTTTATTTGAGAGGCTGAAATTATTAGGTTGCCTAATATCAGTTAATAATGGCTTCTGTTTTTCTTCAAGCTAACAGCTCTACACGGAAGAAGGAAATGAAATTATGGAAACTGCCTTTTAACTAGATGTTATCACGTCCTGCCTCGAGATAGACTGCTGTCACTCATGACGGTCGTATAATACCATATTTTAGCTTTCCTTTTTTTAGCAGCGAGTCAAAACACGAAACACACGATTTACTAGTCTGGCAAAATATTTTAACTTTCCTGACATCAAATTAAATTCTTAAAAGAAACTTCAGACCATCGAGTATACACTAAGAGAATTGTGCAATCTTCACGGTAAATAAACTGTAGTTATCGTAATAAAAATCGTGTGACCCAATGCTGTATAATTACATGCTAACAATTCTTTTTTTAACGCACACCACATAGTTCATGTTACTTCAACAGAGGTGGTATCACAGTGAGCAATGGTAAACTGCACTGCGAAAACAAACCACGTGCAAGATTTTCAAAGTTCGAGAGAAGGGAGAACTGCCGCAACAGCTTCACGGCCTTTGATATATGGTTCGTGCTGATTGGCATCAGTCTTCGGCGGCTTTATTGGCGTACAAGCAGCCTCAGTTGACGAAAGCGTCGCTGCATTTCCACTGCCAGCATTTTTATTCCCAGTCTTCTATTCAGCAGCTGCTAATGCATCTGATATTTACCAGAAGTGGTTTTTCTGTTGCCTTCTCCTGTATAAAATGTTCTTTCGCTAACCAAAGCTTCCGTCTAATTCACGAGGACGACTGCAGGATAGCGCGTATTCAAAGCAGCAATCGAGGTTTCTGCAACAAAAAAAGAACAACCTGTGCTATCTACATGGCGTTTGTGTCGAAAAAAATACCTTTCCAGTCTAACGTCAATGACATGGGCCAAATAGCGAATGCCATTTATTCCAGCTGGAATGGTAATCAGCACCTAAATGTTGCACACAGTCATGAAGCTGTGCCTACACTCTCATCCTCTTGATTGGTTAATTTTATTTATAGAGGTACGGATCCTGTCCCGGTGCCCGTTGGGCACATCTTTGAGCTGAAAAGTAAGAATACGAAATGATTAGGTAGAGGATAGCGCTGTAGAACATTTTAATCTAGAATCCTGAAAAAGGCTGGCTTTACTTTAAACACTTTGTGATCTGTATGTAGGAAATAAACGTATTTTTGTTAAGGTTGTTTTCAATTATCTTCTTTAGGACACTTGCTGAAATGATAGATTTGAAGATGAGCAGTAGTTACGTCATGTTTGCGTAGCTAAAGTCTGAAAACATGCAACCATCAAGGCACATTCATTCCGAAACCCTATACAATACACTCTTCTGTCACGCTAATACCGTTTCGAACACGCCGAGGAGAATTTTGGAAAAGTGTTAAACCGATCACTAAAAAGTGCAGAGGCGAACAAGCCAACTATCAGTAGAGCTGGTACAGAGCAACTGAACCAGCGCCTATATTTAGCTCTTGACTAAGCATGTGAGCGAGAACTTTCACTCATTTTAGAACTGCTGCTTCAGGCTTGGGAATTCACCTGATAGATACTCTTGGCAGTAAAATGTCATACAGCTTTACATGCCGCCTGGATTGACTCCTCTATTTTAGCGATTTTCTTAACCTAAATAAAAAAGCTTTATACAAAAAATTCTGCATCACACCTCGGGCATGGCGGAAGATTATGTAGGAGTAGAAACTCCCGTCAGCGCGGGCGCATGCAGTGGCGGCGCCTTGCGGCGCGTCACGCAAACAGCAGCAGCAGCAAAAAAAAAGAAAAAAGAAAGCAGAATCCCGGCGGGCTGCTCAGGCACGTTCTCTTTGGCGAAGGCCGTGTCTCCCGCTCAAAGTAGACGCCAAGCAGAAAAACGGTCGTTAGCTTCAGCGTGCCCGCCGTAACGTTGTTTTTATGGGCCTTTAAGTCAAACAGCAACTGTTCTTGTTGGTGTTTGTTTGAGGGCCGTAATACTAACAGCGCTCAAACGTGCAGTTTACCCTTGTTCCGAATTTGCTAGCCTAAGATGGGGACGCAGGTGGGACGCGTGAGTGCCCTCAGTAAAACTTGTGAGGCGCGCGGCGAACGGGAGCAACACACGTCACGGGTTGCCTTAGCAACCAAGACGGCGATAAGTTCTTTCTCGGCCGACAGGTGCCGCCAGCATGATAGTGGCTCTGTGGGCTTGTGACATTTACTGGTCGCCGCAACTAGCGGAGTGTTCACTCCTAAAGATTTCTTGCTCCGTGCCCTCGGGTAACATAGCACTACCTTGGGGTGCCTTGTGGTAATGATGGGGCGCCTGGACCATGAAGTAGGTATAATTTGGAATTAGTAAATTTAGGGTTAAAAGAACCTTCTTGTCATTTTCGACGACGCTATATGTAACAAGAATTTTCTATTTATTAGGCATTCTTGCAGCAGGCAGTCATAATGCAAGGAAGTGTCTATTCAATGAATTTATGCACATTTAGTCCACTATAGAATATGAATTAGTCACGAATCTGTGGTGTTATATAGTTAAAATAACCCATTGCCGCCATTGAGAGTACTAATTGAACTGTAATTACTTATGAATACTATAACATCGTCAGAAATACATACGTGGCTAAATGAAACTAAGAGATATCACAATTTTGGCGATAAATAATTAGGAGAGGTGTCGTAATTTTTGTAATAACTGTATTAGCATACGGTCATTTTACCATCAAGCAAGAAATGCCTTTATTTCTTCAATATTCGTTTATTGCTGATTATTTATGTGCCATTTATTCACGGCTCCAACCAGCAAGTTAATTTCCAATGTTCAGCATGCGGAGAAATTACTGGGAACCGCGTATAAAGAAACGTATACGCCTTCTGTGGTCTGTTTTGCTGGCAATAACGTACGGCCACCCAACATTTAAAACATTCACAGGGTCTCTTACGTTAGCCCTAAGACGACTTGAAGGTGGAATCCAGAGTACCGATGCATTAAAGACGGACACATGGCGTACTTTGTTTCAAATTCTCTTTTTTTCACATTCTTTGTTTTTACATTCTTATAATTTTTTTCGTATGTGTTACTTCCATGTTTTTCATTCCCATTCGACTTGTTGCCCCCTTCCGCTAGGCGGTGACGTCGGAAACCATGACTGCACAACTCGTTCTCGCTCCTTTGCTTGGCGAGTTTCATTCCGTGCTCCTCTAGCTTCCTCTGGCGTTCATACTTCTTAGGTCTACCGCAGGTCATACTAGGCCCTGGTGTAGCATCAGACATGGCGCGCTACTTTGTAGATGTCCGCATCACACATTGATTTTGAAGCAACTGGTGCCGAAAGCAGTCGGCGCTACATAGAAGTCTACCAGTCGACGTACAATTTCCCCTTCCGGCGTGTCCAATGACGCACGCCTAATGACGTGCCCAATGACGCTCGCACTAGGCCACATCCTTTAGTGAGCCAGATGGCTGTGACGTGGCGTGCGCAATCAAATTTTATGTGAGTTTTTACAGCGGACATTTCACCCGTTATTTTGATTCTTGGCCTGTTGCGGTTGTAATTTCTTCGTTGATGCAAAGACGCCGATGTAAAGAACCTGGGCTCGTGCTCCAGCGAGTGGCAAGGCGCATCGTCACCAAACGCGAACTAGCTCTTTGAGGCGCACGTGCGGTTTTGCGGGAACTTGGGGCTGTCTGGTGGTTTATATGGCATGGTGAAACGGTCGGTTAAGGCTAGGCCTCCCCTCTCCCCCCGCCCTCTGGCCCATATGGTGGTTACGGGAAAGGCGGATGCAGCGTGACTGGGTGCTCGAGGCACTTGACGTGGATTCACGGGCTTTGTTCACGCTCGGAAAAACACTATTATGTACCGCGTATTGAGCAACAGAAAGTTGTATCGGGAGTTTTTCATGTTGTTCTAAAATTTTCTCATTGACACTTTTCATGTAATTTCATAAGATGGTTATTTAATTTAAAATCTCGAAGTATCTCCAAGCGATGGCCAACAGCATTCCCTTGATTCTCTCCAGTAAGGTGGCATTGGGATATTTTTTAAATCTTGGCGCATAATAGTTAGGATACCCTGTTTTTTGCTACCTAGTGCCGAAGATGTGCTGGTTCACGGCTCTATTCCTTACGGATGTACGCAATAAAACGAGAAGCGCTGCCTGAATATCATCACTCTAAAAAATATACCCCTACAACCCCATAATTCATTCAACAAGAGCTTTCTCTAATGTTTTGGCTGTTTGTTTACATTATGAATCGTCGCTGATGGTTTCTGTACATTTTTTTGTGGGTACAGAGTTTTCCTTTCTTTTTTCTTGATAGAACGAACCACACGCGACCTAGATTGCTTTATTGGCTGTTATAGGTCACATCTCGACACTTCTCACAACTGTCTCAGTACATGGGGTAGAACATTTCAAGTAAATAAATTTGTAAATTAAATTTATGCAAATATATGATTATCGAAGCCGATTGACATACGGTGAGTGCCTTTCGGGTAAAACGTTTTATTCTTGATTATTGCAGCATATATTTGTGACCACCAGAGTAATCCTGAATAGGATTAATATAGATGGTTTCCTATAGATACGATTATAGCGGAAGTGCCCGATTTGACTCGATACATGTTAATTAATGTACTGCATTTTCATATAATAATATTTATAATAATAACTACAAAAACAATAAATTAACATTAGGAATAATAAAATAGAATATTATAATAGTGATTTATTCAGCATTCAACTTTATTATTCTAATTAAATAAATAGTGGTCGTCGTGTCACTTTTCGAAATTAGTCTATAGTGTTGCGATACTCAGCAATTTTTCTATGTAACACTAATTCTGTGTCGATGAGAATGTCCTCGTACATTGCGCGCTACAACGTTAACACAAGAGATTTGCCGAACAAAATAAACAAAACAACGCATCCTGCATTTATAATATTTAAACATTTTGGCTGGGTGTGATTCGGAATCGTACTCACCCATGCACGTTTGCTTGCAACTTTGACAGTCTTGAAATCTGTTTCTGTTTCCCCCACATCCGCCGTAGAGAAACGGTCTACACATCTCTGTGACAGTGTCGTAGAACCACATCCACTGAAATTTCCATATCTTGCAGTCTCCAACATCGAACGGCATCGAGCATATCGGATCGAGCATTTCCGCTGCACAAAAGCAGGAGAAGGCTTATTTGATGATAAAGCTGCAGCTCGCCGGTTTCTTTTCAGCTAAGGCGACAGCCGAGAGACGCCTTCTTGAACGGCACGATTTAGGGAAAGCTCTAAACTGCCTCCTACAGCACGTTTTAATGACGCATCTTTTATTATGTCAGAATAACACTGCTACTACGCAGCTTGAGATGGATACAAAGTTATGGGAGCGACAATTGATTAAGTTTTCATCTCTTCGAAGAATACATATGGGCCCTTTTTAGCGATGGAGATGGACTAGCCTTTCTCATAAATTTTAGAGAGTGAGCTCGTTTGTTTATACTTATTCTGGGCACATTAATGTAAAAAAAGTAGACAACGCAACAACAACAGGAGCAGTGGTTAACTTGGAACTGAAATACTTGTTGAGAAACGTCGCCCACCTATACACACATGAAGTATGCATACATGTTCTCTAGATTAAGTGTAACCATTCTCCGTAGCCATGAAAAACTAGAAAATGTCGCACTTTCACCCGAAAGGTAAATCATTGCTGGCGATAGGAATGTATTAGACAAAGCACGAATGAGGGCTCTTAGATTTATCTGCAGTAGTTATTGCAGATAAAAATCAGTTACTAACTAACCAAGCTTTGTGTCACAGGCAAACATGAACGGGTCTCATTCGATGACCGCGATCAACCACGTCACAACACGGTTGTGATAAAGTACATGCTTGTCTAGCGCGTGCTTGTCTCAAAGTGAATGTTGCGTGCTTCCTGGGCGCTTGAGTTCGCAGTGGACATGAAGCCAACAGCTTTCTCTGCCTGGCGTTTTCTTCTCGTCAGGCTGGCTTCGGGGTGCGCGCCGCGCCTACTACTTGAACTCGAGACCACACGGCCGCGCCGATGGCAACGGCGAAAACACGCCTGGAGCGTCCATATATATGGTCGATATCGCAAAAAACACAATATACCTGGTTTCGTTTTGCAACAAAACTAGGTGAGTGCTACAAGAACAATGAATATTATCACATGCATGTGCAAGTAACACGTAGGTAAATATAGTCCCAATCTGCAGTACTAGTGCGGTTAGAGTAATTCTTGCTGATTTCGAACATCCTGCACGTGACACTTGCACTTGGGGCGGTAGCTTACTCGATCAGTGGACGACGGATCTAACACGGGTTGGCGTGAAACACCGCTAAATGAGATGCCGGTTCTTGCAGCTGACTAACCAGAAATGTAAACCTACAATATAAGTTTACTCTAACCCTCACGTTATCAAGGCTGATCGCCATCTGGGTGCTTAGGGGGTCGATAAATATTTAAAGAAACTCTCTGGTGACCGCGTGCTTTTTTAAACGTCTACGAGCGTTTCAATCGACGGAAAACTAGAGCTCCCGCGAGAAAGGACAAGCTAAAGATTGGGAACTGCTTATGGTTCCATGTTTGCGTCTATAAACCCTTTCAACTAATACTTAGCGTTCAGTTAGTTGGCGCGTAATTTGCAATCTTTTGTAATTTTGAGAAATTGGAAAAAATGTAAATACGCATAAAACCCACACCACATGATCCGGTTGTGCTGCATTGCCCCTTTAAAACATTTCAGTCTCTCTATGTCCCCGGTGGTCTCGCCCCATTGCATGAATAAAATTCAGCTTCATAAGCGTTGGTGGGTGTGTTCATGAGTGATCTATCATCAAAGAAAAAGAGCGCGTTATGGCGTTAGCAGCATGAATTTGCACCTATTCAAGCCAGAGACATGTCGAGCCGTCTGTGTGTTACCTTAGGCTTGGCATTCATCTTTCGATATCGAGAAGCAATCTGAATAGGCGCACCAAGATAAAGCCCCGACTTTGCAGCCGAGAGGTGACAGAAAACAAGTTGAGTCATGTCTGTTTTCCGTGATGAGTGGGTACTCCGCGCCTCAATACGAATGCTATTTGCTTCCATTATCATTTTTATTATGAGCATGAATGAATACTATAGCTTCAAAATATTTGTTTGGTGGACTGATTGATAATTGTCTCCCAGATCGGGAAAACCTTATTCATTTCCTTTCATAGCCATGATTCTTACACGTCAGCAAGTTCCAAAATAAAGGTGTTAGTTTACACTCTCCTTCTAAAGCGAAATACTTAGGTAATTCATGGAAAGGGTAAGAGAATGAATGCTCCGTACTGCGCATGCATACTCCTGTCTGAATCCCTCACCTTAATAACATTTCTAATGCGTTGGAATTTATTCGAAACCGGGCAATGAGATAAACCTGACAACTGCGCCTATAACTGCTGCATCACTGAGATCAAACATAAAATCAATGGCCGTATCCTGTCACTTAGCCACAAACGAAAGTTTTTGCGTGCTTCATTTAGTCATTTCACCGCCTGATCATGCGTACACCCACATCAGCCATCAATATGCTTATTATTTCCCTTACGCCCAGACATCAGCGCTCCTATCGTCATTTATCTCCAAACATCAAGGGTCTGCAATGACTTGCCCCCTGCACCGTAGTCATCTCCAACTCACATCGATTCAAGGCTTTACTGTCTAAAAAGTCCACTTCAGTGCGCCTTTATTATGGCCAGCTTATAATAAAGCGGCACTAATTAGAGCAGATGAGGTGCAAGTTGGAATAACGCAAAACAGGGGGAATTGGAGATCGTAGGCCGAGGCCTTCATCCTGCAGTGGACATAAATATAGGCTGATAATGATGATGATTATGGGCAGTTGAAGCATCTTAAACAAATAAACTGATAAAAGGTACTGAAAGTTCACAAGAATAAGCTATAGAGGGCGCGATTAAGAAGAAATGGTTAGTCGTTTGGTTTGAAGCATGCAGCATTGGCACCGCTATGTCAAGCCTTGACATAGCTTTCGTTCCATTGTGTTACATAAATGTAGATGGACTAGCCGTCAAACTTTTCTGGGTGATGAACGATGCAAACTTCGCTAGGCATGGACATTGTGAATATTTAAGTGCCGACGAACAGTTTATCTCCTCCCCGTATTTGGGCGTTCTTTCGTAGTGCCAATAACCTGCCGGCCTGATTCAATGTATTTTGACGTTCTGGTAGGTTACCTTTTTGGTCGCTAGGGGGTCTACAGACTCTGTTCGCCTAGGTTAGTTTGATAAATGTTTAATATTACTGGTACCACTCGCTGTAGCCGTGCCCGTTGCGAAAGCGTGGCAATCATTGCATTGAGTCTTCCAGTTCTGAAGATGATTTGCTTCTGCATGAAAGTACTCACAGTAATAAGGGGGGTGGAGTTTGTGTCCTATAAACACATCCGGTGGCTCTGATGTCACCGATGACGACGACAAGTCAAATACGGCGCGGCAATGAACAAAGTACGGAACTTTCCGCAAGCGTCTTGGCAAGTGGTGAATTGACTGCCCCCATGCCATATATGTTACGAATCCTCAACAAACTTTCCTATTTAGATGTGCAATAAAAAATGCTGTTTGAACCCACTTTTCGATGCATTCCTAGACGAACACTTGCAGCGTTAATTCAAATATACATTTGTTTATGTGTAGTAAGACTGAAGGTAGTCAGATGCACAAGTCACAACTTATGTTTTTTTAACCAGTGCTTGCAAAAATGCTTCCCACAAACGGCTGCTCGCTCCTGGGTAATTCGCGTTAACGATTCTTTCCTCAAGAGTAGCCTTTCACCACATAGCGATGTCGTAAAAAGAAAAAAAGAACATTACGACTTTATTGTGTCTGAGGGCGTGCTTCGTATTGCAAAAATATCCTCAGCAGAATTCAGGCACCATTGCTTATAACACCCGCTTTTCAGTGACGTCGGACTTTCAAATGTTCGTAAAAAGCTTCGAACTATTGCTAAATTAACGAAGGGGAATTACGGGGATGTGATAACACGCGGAATATTATATCGCTGAAACTCGCTATATAAGCAGGTTATTGAAGTATTGGTGTTTGGCGAGTGTTCAGTTTTTTTTTTGTGCAATCCGTTATATGCAGTTACAGTGAAAAAAAAAAGAAAACCAATCTCGCTCATTGCAGCGTTATTGACCTGCTGGAAACAGGGGATGCTGAAGACGAGAAAACTTCAGGCAGATGCAGCCCTGGTATAAGGCACATCTTCATGGCCTGCACTGTGACTATGTGGATTCATTCATATATAGTATGATACCGCAAAATGTTGAGTATTACACTATCTTGTAAAACGTGGAATGAGTTATTACCAAATAAAGGTATCTAAAGTGAATCCACCTATTAAATTTTCTAAGAACTGAAAAAATGTTTTCTCATTAAGCGCTGCTATAATTCGGTGGTGTATCCAGACTTAACATCAAAACGTGTGCTATAATGCGTGATGAAATTCCTCAAACTTTGGAAAATAACTTCTTAAAACACTTGACCGTGAAATGCCGCACAGACATGTTTAAACGATGTTGAATAAAGATTTACTATTAAATGGATCAATGTAACACAATTCTAATATTTCTCTCCTAAAGTCATTATTATTTTGAACAATACCTTAGATATGTGAAAATCAAGGCAAGAACTGAAACAGCTGTTGTTTAATGTGTACATTCGACTCACATAGACGACTACATCAATACCACATTAAAGACGTAATCACACAGGTAACGCCTAAAATATTTTCAACACAATCCTTCCTGTGTTTGTTGGAATTCAGGTAATTTCATTCTACAATTCTGACACTAATTTCAAATCTATTTTACTTAAACACAAGAACGTGGATTAAAGAGCGAGCTACTGGAAGTTGAATGAAAATATTGTGTTGAGCCGATTGCACTATTTATCTAAATTTTTGCCTGAATGCATCTAAAACGTGCAGTGCAATTTGTTTTATTACAGTAACAAAATACCGTAAATAATAGCCCTATTTAAAGTTCAAGCAGGAATAAGCGCCTTCGGTTTGCGCCTACTTCCATATAATGTGCTTGGTTTGTATTTCAAAGGAGGAAGGCTAAACAAAGGTCCGACGAATTTAGTACAGAGGTCCCCCTTGTGTGTCAATTAATTTAGGTGATGTACTTTTATAATGAAGAACTTACGCTCTGGTGCCCACTTTGATCAGCATCGTTTCTTCAAAGTTATTCCCAACAAATAGTCATAAGTTCAATGCGTCGACCAGTACAGTATTTGTTTTAAAAATACGCGAAATCGATTACTTTAGCCTCATTACCAGTATTCAGTATTCGTGTTGTATTGCACGACAGGAAATTTAAACTACATTATACAAATTATCAGGCTGGAGTGCGTCAGCTCAGGGCGACCTCTCAACCGTTCCTCTAAATAAATTATCTCCCTCTCTGCAAGCGACACTGGAATCAACAAATGCATCATAGTTCATTTGACAAGGCTTACATGGCACGTAAAACAGAGTCAGCACTAGAACGATGGCGTGAGCTTGCTGTTTCATAGTCGTCCCAGCATTTTGCAACAGAGGAAACCGGGTGGAACGTTGCGGTGCGCTTTCCGCTTGGAATTAGAGGGCTACCTTACTCTAATCGCTGCAGTATTGACGTAAAATATGAATCCCAAACGTTCTGTGTTTACAAAAACCTAACCAACATATAGAGGTGCCAGAGCCTTAGTTCCGGAAAACTGTTGCTCGTGTATAATATTGCCTCCAGCATCTAAGCACAAGGCCCATTTCTGCGAAAGCACATAAACTTAGTTTCCTATTTGAGTCCAATTTCCGGAACGAAAGCGTATGCGAAACGTTTTATGGCTAGAGGCAGGGTATTCAGACAATTTAAAACACACGCCACTCTGATAATTTCCTATGAAGCCCAAAAAATCTTTCGTGATCACGTTTTCTTGCATATCTGATGCTTGGCTTCTCGCCGGCCAAAAGCGGTACGTGTACATGAAATGTTTGCGCGCCGCAGCTGCAATTTCAATGAAACAGGCATCGCAGCATTCGAAGGTCAAATGGCTATACCTTTCAACTGTGTTCCTTTATTTCACTTTACAGAATTGTAACTTAACGCTTTTTATTTCTTAAGCCTCCTTGTAATTTTTCACCTCCCTTCACTATTTTATGCGAGGCGTGTGAAGTGCCTGTACCGTCGATTGGACGTAGGAGTTTTCGTGGTGACTCCACCATTCACGGAGTCTGCTGCTGTCTTTCCTGGCAGTTGCCACCGACAAACGTATTAAGCCACAAACAAAACATAGGGTTGTTGACGCCACTTACTTTTCCCAAGGGCTGGGGCTGGGGTGCCGCGTCGTGCCAGTGGCATCTGCTTCCCTGGTCCTTGCTCTTACGGTGCGGGAGGCTCCAATGAGCGGCTCCAGTGCAGCGTTATTTTCTTTTCCGTCTTCAAAGTTTTTGAAGTTCCATTTAAGAACACATACAACGCATTTTACCCGCTACCAAAGATGTTTGAAAATGAAATAAATATGGTTACCTAATACTCCCGCGGGAGGCGTTTCAATAAGATAGCAAAGCTATTGGTCATTGAACACAGTTCAAATAGCGTACGGAAATGAGTGTTTCACAAAAAGACGGGTTTTCAATGCTTTTCTTTGCCTATCCTCTTTGGAACAAAATGAACCAAAATGGAACAGCCGCGGTGGGATTTGGGACACCACGGAGGAGCACGTGTGAAGCTATCCTTTTGCCTGATGCCACGTTTCCTGCTTTTTGCCCTGTTTTTCGGAAGCTCGCAACGTTCCTCGGTTTCAAGATTTAGCAAGCTTGATACTTTCACTTTCAAATGACTCATGTCAATCTGACATGTTCATGAGTGGGCAATGTACAGAAGAACATTAGCGCTCCGTAGATAATAGACACCATGATGTAGGTTACATTGTTGAAAAATGTGGTGGCCTTTTGGTTTTCTTGAAATGCTACGTCCAAAAGGAATATGCCAAAGACCATCCCGAACATATAACCACCGGTGACCATGTTCAACTTCCCTTGGAAAAAGTGTCCATTTCATTCATAGGAAGTACTCGAGAAAGATCCAGCAAAAGTGATTATAGCCGCCCCCTTACTCCGCAAACGTGTGTTAATACGGCTTCGCACGCACCCTAACCATAGGTCATCCTAATATGATGGGCGGTCATATATTCTGCCGTTTATCGAGATTCAATTGCATAAGTTGCTGCAAAATACGTTAATTGAAAACCTGATGTCCGCAGAGAACATTCGCGAGAATACACATTTCGGAAGTGTGCGACCACAGATTTTCGATAAATCCCGTGAGAGCCGTGAATGTTCAAAACAGCTTTCTATGAGCGGGTGGCAAACACAATGAATGGAAGTTCGACAGATAACGCATAGTTTAGGTGTGACCATTTCTTGTGTGTTATCTAAAAAATGCCACCAGTCTTCAGTATTGGTTTACGATTGCGAACCGGGGTTAAATGGCAAGCAAGCTTTGCAACAACCTTCAATGAGATTCAGTTGAACGATGGGAACATTCCATTTATTACCGCTCCAAGTCTGTTGACTTGCATATTGCATATAATAATAATATTGCATATAACAGCCATTATATCGGCAAACACGGCAGTGCTTACACAAATACAGAAAGGGCAGGTATTATTCTTGTCACAGGCTCCGTGAGAACTTCAACTATCATCCCAGAGATTTATCCTGCAGCCATTGAAACAGTATAACAATAGGCCTGTCGCGTGCTCGTGTAAAACTCAGGTAGTATGGTGGGAAACTGCGCTACGTGCTCAAAACCAGAAAAATTTTTCTGAAATCCGGCAACTCGTAAACTTCTGGCCTTATCTGCACATGTGGCTCGATGGCGTTAGCGTTCGCTTCATCTTACACACTGCCGTAGTGGTTTCCACACTATAAATACATGGCTAGCAGAATTGCACACTGCTTTGATGCCCCTTCCGAGTGGACTATAAAATCGCACATCTTTATATTATTGACAGCAATAGCACAATGAGAAACAAAACCCATATTTCCGTGTTACATGATGTTTTTAAATATTGGTGTTTTTATTTATGCTACTTGGTACTGTATATTGGTATTCTACAGAAATATATCAAGACAATAAGGCTGAATCTTGGGCAAGATGGTTTACTAGGACGTTCTGGTGGGCTAGTTTGTTCACAGCTTTTAGACGTTTATATAACTGCGCGAAAAAACGAGGACACTCGAAAGAAACGCACACGACACCACTGCGCTCGTGGTGTCGTGTGTGTTTCTTTTGTGCGTGCTCCTTTTTTCGCACAGTTATATGAACGTCTAACAAGATGGTTTACACTCATGGTGAAAAGCATCCGCCTATTTCCTTTGTCCGTTCTATTGATATTGCGCTGATTTTCATGATTATCGAAAAATTCGAGCAAGGAGGACACAGCCAGAGCTAAAACTTGAAAGTCGACATATTATGAAGATAGAACTGAGCGCTGTAATAGAGAGCATACGTTCTTTTTGGTGTCTTATCCTAGCACTCACTGTTATTTCTCTTTCGCTCCAAAACCATCCAAAAATAATTTCAAGCAGACAAACAGGCGTCATCAGTATCCACTAATATGCCCTCTAATTGTATAACTGTTCTCTCTGAACAAGTCTGCCGTTGGAGCTTTTATTAGCCGCGAGGGCGGCCGGCGCGGCGTGCCGTCACCCGTACATTTATTGAGCAAGGCAAAGCGGTGACCAGACCAGCCGAGAGCGAGAGGCGTTTCACTCGTGACTCGAGCTCCGCGTGATGCACTGCGCAGTGATGGCTGATGATGACGCACGATGAAGAAAATGCTTCATATTGCTACCCCCCCCCCCCCCTCGGCAGAGATGAAACCGAAATGAATACGTGGCGTATGTACAGAGTGTGTAATGATGTCTAGGTGTAGCCTTGGGCAATTCAAATAGGAAGCGTGAAGGGCATCGGTTACATCGACAAAAGCTCCGGCGGGCGGTCTGGAAGCGGCGTAGGGACGAGTCTCTCCCACGAGACCTCGGTCGGAAGTGTACCGAGTCACATGAGCGGGCTCGACGGGCAAACTGCACATGGAAGTTGTTATGAGTGGGCGAAGATGCTTCCGTGCGGGTGACGTGAGCGATTCAGCATGACGCGACAGACAGAGCAACGCCAGGAAACACCAGGAGTATATGACTCGATCTAGCAGCCACGCCAGACTTGCACTTTAACGCTAATGTTTTGTGGGCACAGCGGGACTTCGACGAGGGAATGTATTTTGGCCGGACGGGTGTCAAGGAGGACTGTGTATTTTACCACTTGCTCCGTGAACTCATTCAGTTTGAGGATGGTGTCGAGTGGGCCAACCATCATTTGGTCCGGAACGGTGGAATTGGCGGGTACGGCCACGGAAGTTTTTTCGAAGCGGGCTCCTCGGCGGAAGCCACGTTCTCCCTGATCACCATTGTAAGAAGGCCGACGCGACGGCGGTCGACGAGGCGTGCCTTCGTCCTTACTTTTATTTGGGAAGCTGAAGCGGCGAGCGGATCTGCGACTGAGGTGACTAGCCTGGCCGAGAGTGACAAGCGCGTTCAACTCATTAGTGAGTGTGCGAGTGAGTGAATAAATTTTTTGGGGTCAAGCAAAACGCGATAAAACGCGCACCTGGCTAATCCCACGACAGGACCGACAGGTCTAGCCTGCCGGCCCGATCACGGGCGCGCTGGACGGCCAGGATTTGGTCTTCAAAGACGGCACTTCGCAGTAGCGCGTCCCAATCTTCCTTGGTGAACTTCAGGCCCAGCGACCCGCACTCCCAGAGCATGTGAGCCAAAGTAGCAGCCTCTCCACAGGCCGCGCAAGAACAATTCGGGTAAATGTCAGGATATATGCTGTTAAGGGAAACCGGATTTGGGTAGGAGTAAGTTTGCAGGTGTCTTAGCGTGACCGCCTGCGGCCTGCTTAGCTTAGATTGAGGCGGACGGGAAGACCTATTTCGCTAAGTAAAAGAGTTTGGTAGCTTCATTGTGCGTGATAGGAGCGTCCCTGTGTCCGGGGGGAGTATCGTCTGATCCGAGGGCAGTGCAGTCGGTAAAGCCACGCGCAGCCCTCGTGGACAGACTCGTTGAGGTTCAGAGGAATCCCTTTGACCGCCCCGACGTGGGCAGGGAACCAAAGGATGGAGTGTGTGGAGCTGTCGCCGTGTTTGGCGCATTTCAGAATTGGGAATATCTGCTGGGCTACCTGGCCTTTCGGGAATGCCCTGACGGCCACTTCTGCATCGCTATACACCCTGTCTCTCCGACCGTCTTGCATGGCGAGTGCAATGGCCACTTGCTCGGCCACCTCGGCACTCGTGACTCGAGCTCCGCGAAATACACGGCGCAATGATGCCTCATGAGGATGTGCGATGAAGAAGACACTACACAAACCTTAGGGATACAGCTTACGTCATTGCATCGTCATTCAGAACATTTTGCCTACGAAATGACTTAAGCAAATTATCGTTGATTCCATCTGCAGACTTTCAGCATCTCGGTTTTTGCTGGAATAATCAGTGGCGTCTTTCTGCGCAGTTGAAGTTACATGCTCCCGATTACGCAGTCGCAACCCGGAATTCAATTTTTATTTACGTAGAGCTGGACTGACGATATCCCCTCTGTGCCACAATTGTAAGGAAATTGTAAACAATAGACCACTAATTTTTATCATGCCAACGTTGTTCAAACCGGAGAAAGATATTACTCGAAGCTCCACTCTGCAAAATTGGATTAGGAATAAGTACACCTGTATCGTAATCATTTGGTGCCTCTACCCTAGGCTATTGTCACAGAGATGTTTGTTGGGCTGTGTTTGATTTTTTTAACTGAAAGAAGATGATTACCCTGCTAATTATTGTAAATTTATTCTACCTATCATATCACATATTCATTTCACAGAAATTCGTTTCTCCAAATTTTTTAGTAACATTGCATTTATTCTCACCTTGATTGTAACCTCACCTAAAATTCGCTCTTCAGTTAGTCTGACTGCTCGCTGACTGCTCGCTGGTACTAGTCTAGTTACTCCAAAATCTTCTTGGTTTTGGTTTTTTCTTTCTTTTACTTTGGGTTTCTCATTTTCAAAAATAATTTTTTAGCTACCTACTGCCACCCGATTCTTGGCCTATCCCCCTCAGTGGGTACGAAGAGCCTTGATAGAGGTTCATCATCATCACCCTCATCATCATGTGTACTGTGGTACTCAGTATGAGCTACGAGGCGCAAGCGCATACCAAGTGGTCGTGCGTTGGAGCTCATGCGGAGCGCAATAGTAAATTTGATTTGCTTAACATCACGTACTTGTACCACATTCCCGGCTTGATATTGCATCTGGCTGCCTCGTATGCATCTGCTTTCATAAGAAAGTGAGTAACGTTGCCTAGTGGACCTAGCCAAGTGACGTTGAGTTTACTCGCGTCTATTGTGGACCGATTAAATTTGTTTCACTCAGTCACGTGCCGAAGTTCCTCATCCTCTGTTTCTGTTTTAAACCAATAAAAGAATGTTTCGTGCTTGTAATTCAGTGCTGACCGAACACATTTAGCGGGAAACCTCGTAAATTCTGTAACCCAACACATTTTTTTTATGTTGCCGGCAGGCAACATTCGTCAATAAAGGGTGAAGAAGCAATTTCAAAGCACGATTAAAAGTCGGCTATGTTGTTTGCCTAATACCTACGCGTATGAAACTACACGAGCAAAACGAGTTATAGATCTTGACAGCTGCGCACAGAATGACGAAAGTGGAGTCATGGGAGTTCGCAATGAATGCGCATTTTATGTTTAAAAAACGAGTTCTTTTTTTTTTCAGGAAGTCGGTCATTTCATCCATCAAACTGTTGCCTTACAAAAATTACCTCTGCTTTCAGTACGTCGATAATTTACTCTTCATTTTAATTATTCTTTGTATCTGTGCAACATGTTTTAAAGCAATGTGAAAAATTTAGGTAACTTTTATTACGACAGATATCGTTTCACTTGCTCTAATATCGCCCCTTTCAAATGTTACATGTTAGCTTGGGAACTTTACTAACAATAGATCGTTAGTACCGCCAAGGACTAGGCTCTTGACAAACCTGCTACTATCAGGTAAAGCGTGATGCTTACATGTCTGGAGCTGTTGACGTACGCATTCCTATTTCGATATATAAATAGTTGCAGCTTCCATTTTTAATACAACCATCTACCCCAAATTTATGGCAAAACGTATGTCATTCACATGAACGCCGTATAGGTATAGGGAATGATTGACGCATTTACGATAAAATGCTTACTAGTTGACCAGCGAAGAATGAGACAGAAAGTACCAGTTTCTTTGGTTTATTACGAGCACCAGACGTTATTGGAGCACAGAATACCGTGTGGCAGTAATGAGCTGTTCCTTTTTTCGTTTGCGAAAGTTGTGCCGTAACTCGTTAAAGTGCTTCAGTTGTGGCCCGAATGAGATGAGTCTCCGGTGTGGTGACCCGAGCTTCCCTGGTGAGACGAACCAGAGCGGCCTTGGTGGCTGGAGGTGCCATGGTGGGAAGAGCCGCTGTGAGAGTCACCGTGACCGTGGTGCGTTCCGCCGACTCCGCAAGAGATAGCGGACAGGTTGCTAGAACAGCCGCCAGGCTGCCTCTCACCCTCCTGTCGGCCGGAGTCCGTATCCACGCACCAGTGCGAGTCGACGTCGCACTGCAGCGCGTTGTATTCTCCCGAGGTGACATTGCATAGTGGCTCAGGTCCCTTCTGAGAACCTGTGAAGATGGCAGTGCTCTTTAGACGCCATGCTTAAGGAGGTGAACTTCGAGTCCTGTCCTTGAGTTTCCATCTAATGAACTTCCTTTATCGCCTTGGTAATTATATATGTAATTATTTGTTTATGACATACTTCCGGCTACCTTTGGCACCCGTGGCGCAGTAGTTAAGTGTATAATAACAGAAAAACTATGTATATGTAAAATTTATGCTGACATGAAAGAGCACACATTATAAAGTAAGAATTTCAGTCCAAGAAGATCTCCTTCATATTTTCTTAGTTCCCATGGTTGTCGTTCATTGTTAGAGTAGAAAACAGCATGATAAAATTTTTGAGTATGAACCACGGAAAGCCTTGTTCAAATTGTAATTGCCGCTGTCCTGGCAAAGAATTTCTACAGTACTGACAGAAAATACCACTGCAGGCACTTAACCTTCTGTTGCATCTAGCTTGCCGTCATTAGAGCACAACTAATATCGTTATAGCAGACGCGATACGTGTGGTACGTCTTGCTGCTACTTTCAGTATTACTGCGCTCTCTCAAAGAAAACTGTGTCTTCCCTAGAAGACGCTATGCATGTGATAGAATTTTCTTCGTCGCGGAATAAAGAGCTTTTGCTGTCAAAATGTTAGCGCGTAACCTGTTGTTTAATCCCTACCGAACAAAAATGTTTGTATTACAACTCGGAGTAATGTAATTAAATTATTAAATGCCACCAATGTGTTTTCTTACTTGATCTCTGCTGCCATTCGTGGTGGTCCCTAATGCAGTTGCATGACTTCAGGCTCCTCGAAGGGCCCTTGATCTGGCCGAACTCGTTGTCGTAGCATGCACAGAAGGGCCGTCCTCTGACAGCTTCGCCGAAACACTGAATTGCTTTGTAGTTGCCTTGTTCGTCGCATTCCGGGACCAGGAGGCCAGTCAGGTTCCTTGTGGCGCGCTGCTCGTTGCGGCGACGACGTTGGCAGTCTGTCTCGCCTGTCGAAGCTGCGTGACATCAAAAATGCAACATACTCATGCAACAAATGAAATTGAGTTTACGGTTACTTCCAACGTAGCATACACGCACGGAGATAAATACACGTAGCACACAGACACATTTTTAATGCGAGCTGTAGCCTAAATATACAACCTAATAAAATATTAGTTTCAGCAATGATTTCTTCGGGGTGGATATGCACGACGGAGGGTGTTTCGTGCATAAAATAACGTGGATCCGTACAACAGAATCAATTTGCGCACAAAAAGCCACGGACCATTTCCTAGTGGCCCAATTCACGATAGGTCTCATTACGCTCGTCTGCGAAGTGAACCTGTGGTTCGTTGTATGAAACGAAAGCAAGTTACATAGTAGCGGAAACACCTTCAATGCATCATTAACATATGCTACCTGCATGTAGTGTACAACGATCATGTCGTGATGACATTTTCTTTCCGTTATATTGAACAATGCAGGAACAAACTCGGAAGAAGGGAGAATCGGTGCGCTTCTGCATCACTTTTTCTACCTGCTTAAGATCACGCGAGATACGTAGTCGAGCTCAAAGGCGAGCTAATTTTTACAAGAAATGATGGGTTAACAATATCTGAACCTAAAAATACATAATTGTCGTTTATATCACTGTTCAATTTTTTTCAGATTCTTCTCTTGCTTCTGTAATTTAAATATATACAAGCAGCATAGTGCACACGCTACCTAAAAATTCAGGTTGCTAAAACGCAAGTTCAAATTAGTGGCTCCATTCTTGAGATTGTGTACCATGCCTAGGTGAACAGTTAAACTATCAATAGTATTTTTAAAGTACTCAAATTGTAGTTGCGTTTTCTTCGTGCTTTTTGGTACCTTGTCAATTCGGTATAGCAGGTGAAAAGTGTGCCATGCTGCTACTGAAAGCGCCTTCTTATTGCCGTAGCAATTATATGGACGCTCCAAGCGGATTTCTTCCGTCGGCTTCGTTGTTGGTGTCGTCGTCACCGTGAGGTTCCGTGTAAAGCCCTAGGGCGATAAAATCGTTGCCGCGCGCCGTATGCTGTATGTGCGAGGGAAAGCGCGCGAGGGACGCGCACTTTCACGGAGAACGGATGCACAGGGGAGAACAAACGCGAAGTCTTCCGTCACGCGGAAGGCCGTGGAGATATGGGAGGGAAGGGCTGGCGATTTTGTGCTGCGGCACCAACTTCGTATGTTGCAAACGGGCACAAACGGAACGTACGCGAAAGGTGGAAAGCGGGAAGGTAACGTGGGAGGCACGGGGTGCGGCTTCCACTCTGCGAGCAAATGCGTACTTGTACTTAGCGTGGCTGTAGGCGGTCGCGCGTAACGCATCTTGAAAGCGATCCGCACATGGCTCCTACCATTGTATGCGCTGTGCCTTTCACCGCCCAGTTTCCGTTGAAGCGATAGACCGCAAGTACCTTCGCTCGCTGCGGCCGCGCTCGCTCACGCCAACGTTTTGACAGCAGTTGTAAGCGGTCATCGAGTGTGATCTATTTAGGTTTGCTTGCGCGCGCTGACACCATGGTTAATTCGGTTAGTAAGCGAATGTGTCCAAGTTTAAAAAGCCAATAAATCTACTATCTTTACTCCGCATAGCTCTGTACTAATTTGCTATCGCAATTGATGCTGCGCCTTTCGGGCGAAACTGCGTCTCTTTTATCTCCGAATCACTAATACAAGTTTAGTATTCTCAAAAAGTACTTACCACAGAATGCGTATCCAACAAATGCGAAAATCTGTAAAAAAGGAATACAAAACAAAGCGTAATTATGCAATAAATACCCAGCTTCGTTATCTGGTAAATAAAACCAAATATTCATTATATTAGTTTATTTCCATATCAATTCTTTTTAACACTAACTGCAATAGTCACAGCGACCAAGGCAGTGCTCCATACTTCAATTATTGTCACTTGTTGTCCTATGTGTAACTTAATGCAACATAAACAACAGCTAAATGCATGATGTTTAACAAATTTTGTGTTTCTCTCTAGCACCAAAAAATATATTTACTACACTCTTAGGGATATAAGCATTCCTTATCTACACTGATTATAATTCAAATGCTAAGCGTGATTTGCTCTTTCAGAACCATTTTCGGGATATACAATAGCTATTAGAAATTTGGACTGCACGGTTTCGGAACAATACTGGATTACCGCTGAAGCAGTGACCGCTGATTGTTATACGAACAGTATCATCATCATTCATGAACTCTTAAAGGCGCCTTTCGCGGCAATACATGAGGGGGCGGGGGCAAAAACAGAAATACAGAGTAGTCATGATAACAACAGTGGTATGGATGGTAAAGGCAATAAAAATAAATAATAATACAGCAGTGTGGATATGTGTCGTTAACTGCACGAATTATTTATAAAAAGCATCTGTCTCTTTCGTACAACAGGCTTTCAGGTATATGGCATTTAAATGAGCATTACCATGAAAGATTATAATTCAGCGCATCTTGACAAGAGACCCGCAGCGGCCTTCGACGACGAACGCGTCTCGCAACAGTCAGCCGAGGCGGCCGAGAAACGCGACACAGTGCCACCACTAACCGCAGCCATGTAAATTTTCAGACAACACAAAGCTCTCGCGAGATGGAACGGGCGTGTCGAAGGCCAGTTGGCATTAGCCCACGAACGCTCCGTGCTGTATATTTCGTCGCGCGATAGCAAGGGCTTTTAGAAGAACAAGTGAAAGCACAAAAAACGGTAGGTGACCCTAGCGCCTCGGCGTTAATTCTAAATAATTATAATTGTTCCAGACACTTGAGTAACTCAACTTGTAACTTAACTTATGCTCTGATTAAACCCATGAATCTTGTACTGTACTATTGTTTTTCTATTTCTTCTGATTTATTTTGAATTTTGTCCTCGGTCGTCGCAGGAGATGAACCGGAAGTGGTGTGCAAGAAACAAGAGTGTCACTCGATGCTCGTTCCATTAAAAAACGGACGTAAGAGCTAATGCTATTGGCTAGAAATTGGACGACGGAGTAAAGCTGTTCATTGTGCTTGATCATCATTTTTCATCAGTTCATCATTTGCTTGATCCCGTATATTTGTTGCAATGAGGATATTTAGGTACTGCTTTTGTTTCCTTGCGTGATTCCGCAGAGACCAGCGGTTTAATTCACGAAGCCTTTCGTTCTTAACTGTTGTTTGCCACTGACGGAGTCTATTCGATAGTAATCTGTCCGGCGTCAGAATTAGCTGAAATTTTCTTCCACGAACTCTGGCGCCGGGATCATTCAGCTAGCAGGCAAATCATGCGCAATTTTTGCGCTTGTGGCTTCAAACATGCTTTTGACGTTAATAAAGATGCTTTATTTTCTTAAATTCCGAAGAATTCTTATATTTAACGCCCACTCGCTCAGTTCTCGCTAATTGCGAAGGCAATTAGGCTTGCGTGCATGTCGCAGCCGTTACGAGGTGTATCACCGAAAACAACTGCCGTGATGGCTTAGAGGCTATGGCGTTGCGCTATTAAGTACAAGGTCCCGGAGAAAATTACCGGCCGCGGCGGCCGCATTATCGACAAGGGTGAAATGCAAAAACGTCCGTGTGCTGTGCATTCGGCGTTAGTTAAAGATTCCCTGGTGGTTAAAATTATTCTGGAGTCCTCCACTACGACGTGCCTCATAGGTAGATCGTTTTCACCGCAGGTAAAATACCTGAATTTATTTTAAAGCTTTGTACGAATAACACGAAGCTTTAGAGCGAGAGCTCTACTACTCCAGGTACAAGCCCACAAAACGCCTTGTTCTGTAAATCTGACGTTCAAGCTCAGCCAAGGTCAAACGGGGACTTTCGCATCAGAAGTCGTGTCGAAACGTTCATTAGCAAATTGCGCGGGCAATAGATTTCTCAATACCAGAGGGCTTTGAGGGCCACTATATGTACTATCATTGGAAGTTGAATACATTTTTTTCTGCAGCTAGCAGGTTCATAGTGCTGGCAAAAAAGTTCAGTAACCACCGGCTATATATCATGTACTGCTTAATACTGAATGTCTGAACCCTTGAATCGCACTTGAAAAAATTTGCCGCCCGTCAAGCGGATTTGATTACACGAAGAGCTTTCAGTTGGTTGAGTGAGAATTTTTTTTCAATTTCCCATGTGGGATTGAAATAAATTATTGCTAATTCACAGTAAGATTGGCCAATAAAGGAATACAATAGGAAGAACACTCACCGCAAGAGCGAGAAAGCCCGTCCGATTCATTGTTGACACTTTGCGTACTGCTGAAATTGAGAACAGTTGTGTGCATTGAAAAAATATAGATAAACTCATTTTTGTTATAAATCACGGTGAAAGTTTATTAGAGCAACTTTTTATAATATCTAAGAGTAGTTGCTTTACGTACCTAAACGAAAATAAACACTATATCATTGTCCCTATTGAGTTACGTGCTTAACTTCCACCGTCTGATTCTTGAGAGGACTTGAACAACGCACAGTGCAACTCAAAACTGAACATTGAGAACATATTGTCATATGGCCTTGTCAAACCATGCAAAGAATAGTTAGTTTTCAGAAAATTTTAGGAGCTGAAGAACCATGCAAATATAATTAGGGAAACGGTAAGATTCGTTGATGAAAAGAATGCATGAAAATATGTTTCTTTCATTACGCTGGTGCAACTACGTACACCGCCAGAGCTTCGCTGAGCATTTCGCGTTGTCGATACATCCTCATTAAGAACCATCGTCAAGTATAATGTAGATGTCTCTCTCGGTGACTCTTCCTTGCTTGCATCAATAAGTGTCATATCTCGGTCGGTCACTTATCGTTTTATAGTTGCGCTTTAGCCATAACAATGGAGTACTAAACAATCTCAATTCCCCACTCTCTTGAATATAATCAACTGCCTCACGCTGTCTGAAATAAAGAGCCGTGCATAAATAGGAGGAACAAAAGCTTCCTTTTTTCACTGTCGCGCTCGCGATCAGACAGTCTTCGTAAGCCGCATATGCCGAAAGAAAAAAAAACGGTAAGCTTACGTTTTGTCCGAGTTAATCCGTGTTGCCACCCAACGTCTTCTCCAAGAGGTCTGCTTCTGGCATCACGGTCCAATGCGGCCCGCTTATGAAGGACGAGCCGGGAATTGCCCGCAGCGTGTCGTCACGCACCACGAGACGCTGGTCTCCTTCCTCTCAAACAGAAGAAGAAAGGACGCCGCGCCAGCAGATCGGGTATACTGCGCTCTCCGTCTTAGCCACGACCGGAAAAAGGGGGCGAGCTATCATCTTTGAGGCAGACAAGGACGAAAGGCAGAAACACTCAAACGCATCCCTCCCCCTCTCTCCCATTTCTCATCTTCTCTATTTTCTTCGGGCATGTCACTGCGCAGGGCTGGATTAAGGAGGGGGCGATGGGGCCCTTAGGGGCACTCCCGCTCCATTTTCAACGGTTCGCAGAGCACGCGGGTGAGAACGGGTCGCTTTCTTTTGCCATCAGATGCGGCGATAACGGTTTCGAGAAGGAAGCGGTAGCATCCGCTGCAAAAAAAAAAAAAAAACAGGACATTTTGGTTATATTTTGCTTGCCGTTATTTTCTTTTCAAGGCTAAGGTTGCGTAGAACAGCGGCGGACAATCCAGACTTCAATCGCTAATTCTGCAGAAATTGTGCAGTGGCCTGTAAATGTCAATGTAACGATATTTACGAATGACTAAATAATATTGATTTAGGAACATCCTTCTAGATATTACAGGCGTTCTTCGTAATTAACAAACCTTCCTGTATTCTAACATTCAGCATATGCACTAGTTGTGCGTATATTGGGAAGTGGATAAAGGGGTTTTGTGGAAATAAGTAAACACTTTTTTTTTGTCGTACAGCCCTTCATCACAATTTCTCTCAGAGGCAGCAGAGTTCAACTTCCTAGGGGATTTGTCAACGAACAGAACGGTTCCTATATATTGAAAATTTGCGCGTCCATATTTTTCAAGCCAAAGCCAGCCGTTTAGCATATACGTATATCATTATACATAAGCTAATACAGAATTCACATTATAGGACCAACATAACAAAGAAAGGATTAGAAACTCGATGCACCCTGAACAATATCTTTCCAAATTATTCATTTCAATTTATCGTAGACTATTTTACGAATTTACCTCGTAAACTTTCGCCATACCCAGACTTCGCACTTAGCGCAAAGAACTGGCTGACTACAAACTCTACTTAAACTCAACCACCACCAGTTATCTTCCTGAAGCTGAAATAGCACAGACATTTTCACGATCAAGAAGCCACCAGTGGGCAAAATCACAAGCCACATAGAGTCAGAACAACCGTTTTCTAATTCAAAATTTTCCTGCAAACGAAACGTGAGGGGAATTGAAGGCCTTTAGATTGCCGGTCAGCACAAACTCAATTGATATGCATTGAGAAATCATCATTGGCTGCTTTTTAAAAATATTTCTTTATTGTAATTGACTCTGTTATGTCTCTTTAATACTGCTACTCTATTGTTGATTGAAACTGCGTTATTTGTTCCTGTATTGTATTGTAGATATTTCCATATAGCTATATCTGTCTCAGATTTCTATGGTACATAACTTTTGTGAGTATTTCTACGACCAACATTAAGTAGTGCCACAATACTGACGTAAACAAATATCTAAGTAAGCAATTTATTAAATACATTGAAATAGAGAACCATACAGGTATGGAATAGGCAATATTTTATTTTGAGGCAGTAAGGCCATAATGCGACCGTAAATTAAACATCTGTAGCGCATGGCCAACAGAATTAACCGTGGTCTGCATGCAATCCGAAAATAAAAATTTTTTCTCTGTCTCTAAATACAGAAAGCGTAAGCGCCAGTGTCAAAATTTCGCATACATCTCTCTAATTCAACTTATAGCTTCAGCGAAGAGAAGCAGTGTCACGATAGAGGTGATGCATGACGACCAGCAAAGATGGCCAGATCCGATATTGTAGCTTACATATTACAGAGGAAACCATCTGACAGAAACACACACCCACTTACACGACTCACACTATTTTCCTGTATAGGCTATTCTGTGCTGATACTATGCGCTTACGCCTGCTTTATATTTGAACGTTTTTATATATTTCTTAATGAGGCTGGTAATACCGGAACTTTCATGTCCTTTCCTTCTCCCTGAAAAATATTGTTACGAGGCATTGCGTATGAACATGCCGTTAAAGGACCGCTTTACTACGCGAAGAGAAAGAAGACGGGACATGCCGCGTGAGATGCTGTCAGCCAATCAGTGGTAGCAGCAGCAGCCTGTAAATATTGTAATATACAATTCCGTCTTTCCCGGGTACTTGTGAATCCCCATGACAATATCATGCAGAAACAGAGCACCAGTTACCTAGATCTAGGACTGGTACACTTACAATTATAAAACGTACTGTCTGTACAGCAAATTTTTTGTTGTAATAAAGTGAGTTGCGAAATGCGTGCGTTCAGCATTTTGTTTTCTTTTTACCTTCAGCCGATTTAAAGTTGTCTGGTAACCTTGAGCACACATAGATGGATAAGCAGAGTTATATTTAATTACATTTCATGTTTCGCAAAAAAAAAACTTGATCAGCTTTACTGAAATGCACAGATGCACAGACGTGCTTGGGTAAGGAGAGTTTCGGGGACCACCAACATATAGCGTCTATGCCAATGCATCTGGGCCTACATTGACAGAATGGCTGCACCGGAGGAGCATTTCCCTAACTAGCCAACATTCTTGCGCCTGTCATTATTCCTAGCGATAGATGCCCGAATGTAAATATCCCCAAAACAAAGTTATTCAATAGCAATTAGCTAAATATCTGTTGGAAATGGTAAATAGAGAGGGTGTCTTTTATTTTGTCTCTTGTCCGTCCGCATCAAGATAACGGACATGACCACCAAGAATTGTAAGAGGGGGTGGCCGCGATAATGTGGATAAATGAAAAATATCTTATTAATCGTAAGAGAAACATACGCCAGCAGAAAGGGCATATAACCAATTAAACGTTTTATTCGTGTGTGTGTAGGCATTTGTAAACACAGCTGGAGAAACGGGCAATTGTCGGCACATTTACAATGATCTTTATTTGAAAACGTCCGAAGGGTGTGACGAAGCTCATAAACTCCTACCCAAAGACTTCACATAGGTTGAAGGTAAACAACTGAAACCTACTGGGGGTTTGTATGTAATAAATACAGATCTTATTAAGTTCTGTTAACTAGGAGATTTTCTTGGAATCGAAGAGCCGTTATTTACATTGCGGTTGCATTCAAGACGTAATAGTTCCATTCGGATGTTCTGATTTTGTTACACAAATGATGGTAATTGCGACAGCAGCGTCCAAAATTGCACTTTGGTATGCAAATAAGAATGCTTAGGTACAAAACATTGCCGTGTTGACTGCACAATGGCTGAAATACAAACCTTTCATGATCTTGCCACCCAATGCTTACCTAATGCAGATTGCCAGAGATCCGCTCTAAAATGACTCCCCGTATTAGTTGGCTTCCTATTTTACATCACACGACCTGTCTGTGCGCGTGTTGTCCTGCATATGTCTGTACATTGAGCCATTGTAATGTCTGGAATATGTGTTACTTTCGTTTGAGAAAACACAAAACACACGCTAAAGCACGCAGTATAGCCACTTCAAGTAATTCTATATTTGTCAAGACTTAAGAAAGCTCTAGTTTGAAAGAATTGGCGAGTCTACAATGAAGAGATACATAAATATATATGCAAAGAAAAACACTATCACGAGTGACCGCGAAATCGACTTAAGTTGACCATAGAATGTTTGCCCTACATAGACGTGCCCGTAAGGCAGGGAGAGAGAGCGTAACCTTGAAGGTTGTTGCTGTGCTCCGTATTGCCGTTCTGGCTGCTGTGTCGCTGCTTGCTTGGAGGCGTAGCAAGGTCTGGTTTCGCGCCGCTAGCTTGCTCTTTTTCGAGGAAGAAACCGGAGGCGACAACGAGAAGACGGGAATCGCAATTCCGCAGCGCCCCCGCCGTCTGAAGGCAGCGAGGCGACGAAAACACCTGGGGCCTTTTGAGGGTTCTTTCTACTGACCGAGATCATGTTTCTGCGCTTTAGATATGACAACGAATGTCTCGACTCCAGTGTTTCCCCATATTTTTTTTCTCCTATTTGACCCTCGCTTGAAAGAAAAGAATTTTTCGCAAGCGAAAGTGGGGTGCTGGAGAAGTAGTTAGAAAACGCCGTGTTTACGTCTGCTGCTTCGTTATCTGTGTCATTAGTGATTCACTCACAGAAAGTAGACAGTGCTTCTTAGAAGTTGACATTCGAAGTTGTCGTGGTAGGGGTGCCCATCTGTACGTCGCTTATATTTAACTGTACGTTTTATATACTACAATAGGTATTTAAAAATTTTGACCGAAAATGCTGTTTTTAACTAAACATGACGGCTTTCTTCTAGCTAACATCATTGTTTTTGGATCACAGTATTTGTGAGCACAGTATTTGTGAAATATCAGAAACCTACCATGAAAGGCAACATGAGGTTATAGCTGCGTGAACTGAAACATATAGACTAAAAAAAGAGGAACACGAGAACGAGCGCTAACTTCCTGCTATGGGCTTTTGTTCATTGGCCGGATTTATATACACAGAGGAAAGGAAAATTCGGGAAACAAGAACTGAAATCAAAACCAGTATACCATCCAGGTGCGGATGGCTGTACTTTCTAAAACGAATAATCATTTTGCCGACAATGCAACTACCACAATTATGTTCCCGCGCCGCGTGTAAAAATCCGGCCAATCAACAAAAGCCGATAGTCGGAAGTTAGCGCTTGTTCCCAGGTGTCTATTTCGTTGTGTATATGTATCAGTTCGCGCTGCTAAAACCTCATGTTGCAATACCAACTGGCCCAATCGTTCACCTTACTAAATAAAGACAACACAATGAAAATCGCGTATGATGAACTCCAGCGGCTTCTTGGATGGGATACGCTGTTCGTTTTGGTTAATTTATGCCACTATTTCGTCTGCGTATATTTTAATTACGATAAGCATTATTTGGGAAGTTCACCCCAGCTTGTGGTATATTTTTTCTCGGCTAACCTCTTTCACGCCAACTGGGATGACGAGGCAGTCCATAGTCTAATAGGTAAAGCATCGGGAAACGGTGCGGGGGAAACGCGGTTTGCAACTCACTGTCAAACCAAGCGTGCGATATTGTAGGAATTCTATTACTTTGTTTATGCCTTTTGACATCATCACCCGGCTGCCGTTGGTCGAAAATGACCGGGCCGCGCCCATTTTGCCTGTAAATCACAGGACGTCAGGAACTCGCCAAAATCTGCTACGTCAAAATGACGTTGAGCATAAGGCATGTTTTAGCACCACCGGAGGCAGGGTCGTTTCAGAACGCAAAAAATATGGCTGCCTCCTGCGGTGGCTCTTCGCCGTCGCCGACGGGGACACGCAGAACCAGACGATGCGTTTGACATGCCGGATGACCATTTCCGACTGCATTTTCCCCTCTCGGAGGAAACCGTGCGGTTGTTGTGCGAGGAACTGGCGGGGGAACTAGAAGCGGAGCGAGCGACGGGACTGTCGGTGGCGCGGATGGTGTTGTGCGTGCTGCGCTTCTTTTCCACAGGGAGCAAGCGTCCATAGGGAGCGAGGAGACGATCCTGTGTCACAGTCGATCGGGAGCGAGTGCCTGTGACGCGTGGCAGAGGCTGTCGTAATTGCCGGGGTCCGCAACAAGTGTAAGCATTTTCCGAAAACGTCCGAAGAAAATGTAGCCGTGAAGGAGGGTTTCCTTCGTCGCGGCGCTATTCCCGGCGTGATCGAATGCATGGACGGTAACCTCATTGCCATTATTGCACCCAAGCATGAGCGCAAGGCTGCGTTCATGTGTCGGAAGGGCACTACGCCGAAAACGGCATGTTCGTAGGTATGCGTCAGTGCTGCTCTAGTGCTGCTCAATCTTTTGACAGTTGTGTTGCACTTGTCAACGCGGACTTCATCCGTTCACATTTTCCTCAGATCTGCGACGCAGACATGAGGATCCTGACCGTGGAGCCCATGCGACCGGGGTAAGATCACGACTCATTCGCCTGGCGGACAACATGGTTGCGCCGGCGGTTCCAAGCGGGGCGCATCACGAATCTCGGTGTATACCTCCTCGGTGAGACAAAGCATTTTTGTCGCAATCACCCTTCATTAGTGAATAGAACGCCATGTCCGCCCCAACACAAACTTTTAACTAAATAACAAGCCTACGATTAAGTGTGCGCCTAAAGTAGAAAAAATCGAAACAATTATTGTTAGCACTAACAATTTTAAAAGTGTTGTTAAGTTACAAGCTTGCTACCAAGTACCTGCCAGGAGCACAAGAAAGCAACACGTATTACTGCTTCTACTGTGTCATTGGTTGCAACAATAAGTGTTGATTTCTTCAACACTGGCGGGCACCGAGTAGTACGCTCATAATTTGTTTAAGTTTGTGTCGGGGCTGACATGCCCAACTCGTGCTCCTACTTGGGACTCACGACAGTGTAAGGTCTGCAACGTCTGAACCCCACCGTTGTTGAATGATGCTGTAACTTTCTTCAGTTGCAAACTTGCCTCTCGTCAGAGCAGTACCATTCCCATCTTCATGCAGGTGACAGCGGCTACCCCTAGGAGCTGTGGCGCCTGACCCCGGTTCCCGGCCATCCTCCTATGAAAACAGCTCAGGCGAAGTACAACACAGCACATGCCGCCGTGCATTTTGTAGTGGAGAGGTGTATTGGGCTCTTGATGAGCCGTTTCTGCTGTCTGCAGCGGTACCGCACCCTTCCTTCTCTACGAGCCGGAACGTGCGACCAACATTGTCGCGGCATGTGCTGTGTTGCACAACCTTCACCTGTCTGAGGGTAACGTCGAAGACGATGATGAAAGTGATGACGACAGCAGCAGCAGCAGTTGTAGCGAGCTTGACAGTAATGGCGCCCCCGTACTACACGGTCTGCCCCGAAACAGGGGGTCTCGATGGAATTGTCTGAGAGGGCGGGCTGTCCCAGATAGTGTAATCGGCATGTTCGACACAACCCGTGCGCAGCACATGCATTGCTTGAGGAGTGTGTGGCTACATTTAAGACGTCAACAGCAGTGTGAGCATCGCTAGGTGCATACAGGCTGTTGTAGTGTCAGCAAGATGTGGTGGTGTAACAGCTACGAAATAATTGCATTGTGCATTTATTGCTGAGAAACTGCTGACACAACGTTTTCCATATTCAGTTGTAGTTGATGTCTACGTAATGCAAAACATCAACGATTTGTAGCGAAATGTAAAAGTTGTGTAGTCAAGGGTTATGTACACCTTATATTTATAAGTAAAATAGCATATTTAGTTGTGAGATATAAGCGTGAAAGTAAACTAAAATTAGGAATGTTTTAAGAGTGTATTTGCCATCATTTGCTTTCTGCTGCTGTCGTCAAATTGATGCTCTGTGTGCAACGGATGTAGTCTGAAGTTTTGTATTGTAGCCTTTTCGCTACTGGTATCCCTGACAGTTCACTGCTCCCTTTATGCAATGAAGGACATTAGCGTTCGTCTCCTCGCTTTTTTATACTCGGCAGAGAAGCTCACAAAAGCCAGAATGCACAATGCACATCACACCTTCCGTTCCATCGAACGTGCTGTTACACGCACACCTTTTAGGTCGGTCACCATTTTCTCTCGCCACAACCGCAAAGTTTCCTCCGAGTGATAAAAATACTGTCAGCTGGTCATCCAACATCTATAACGCTGTGCCTCCCCTGAAGTGTGCTCACGGAGGAGCAGTTGATAGATTTCAGCAAAGCGCTCTCACTTGCAAATACTTGAGTCAATAACTGAAATGTTACACAGTAATATTGTGACAGTGCAAGCTAGCACTGCAATTGTAGCAGTGATATGTAAATAAAAGCTTTAAACAAAACTGCAGCTTCCTTTATTAATCAACCTACACCCCATGTTTTAAGTAAAACGTGTTTATACATACATCACATGCAATAGCCTCTTCATAAAGAACCGTGCAAATCATCAGGCTGCAGTAGCAGAGACATGTGCAACATATATCACATCACCTTGTATAAATATCACATCCCCTTGCCCTTGCATCTAAAATATCACAAGTAACGGCACGCATTGTTTCAGAAAAGTATTGTGCAACTCATTGTTACACAAAAATAGCAGCCAGTTTAAACTGTACCAGAAAAGAGTGTACAGGTGCATAAATCACCAAGCACCAACAGAACCATATTTATCACCGCCAGGTGTGTAGGCACATCATCACATGTGAAAGGAACATGGGGCGCTATAACGTAAAATGATTCCAAATTGTTTTGATTCCAAACTCCTGACGTCAAATTTACGTGCCACCTACGCAAGCATGGGGCGGTGACCCGCAGCGATGTCTGAACAACCCAATAAAACACTCTCCTCGTTCATTGGAGGTCACTTTTGCTCCCTTTCAAAACCAATAACATTGTCTAGACTCAGCGGTTTTTGTTATCTAATTGGCTGACAAGAGGCGAGGAGCACGCTGTAGTAGAGATGGTTTCGATGGGGCCAAGCCAGCACAGTGAAAATAGATAACCGCATAAAGAGGGTGGTGCCGGCTTCTCCGATTGGTTCCGCTTCGCCTTACTTAGCTTGCCGTGGCTGGTCGAAAATCGCGGCGGCGTGCAACGGAAGGATAAGAATGCTGCTAAAACAGATCCTCAGCAAGGAAGAGTTGGCAGAGCGATGTTGTGTGCGTGCCGAAACAGCTCGATAACGTTTTACTGCCACGCAAAAAGGTTTATCATGCGAAAATAAATACATGCTCACCGGCAGGTATGAGTAGCGATGATCGGAGCGATCGACGGGCCGCCATCTTCTATTCCTTTCGGAACGGGGCAGTCTGTGGCTATTTAGAAAAATTTTCAGTTTTGTTCGTCATATTAATGCATTTTTTTCGCGTACACGTCACTTTGACGTGATGAGTTTTCGTGGTTATGTGAGGTCGCGTGACAGACAAAGTGGGCGTAGCCAGAAAACATTGGACCGATAGCAGAGGGCTAATGGTGAAAAGGCGTCGAATCAAGAATGACTATTTTTTATTTGTGCGTTTAGTCATGCATAATCAATGTGTACACGTTATATCAGATGGGGAGCTGTCGCGGTTTTCGTGACGTCGCGTGACAGACAGGCGAAGTTGGGAGTGGCCCGGAAATGTTTTGACCAATCGTAGAGGCTGATTGCAGAAATTAGAATCAAAACAGTTTGGAATCATTTTACGTTATAGCGCCCGTGATGTCGTGTAGTTACGTACAGAAAAAAAACATAATGTCGTACTTTGATATTCACAAATATAGAAATGAAATGAAGGAGCATGGGTAAGAAATTTTCATTACATTTTTGTGCGTATGTGTGTGTTCATAGGTTCCTTTCGCTGTTATATTAGGGTCAAAATTCCCTCGCCTCTCAAGAAGTGATTGTCGCTATTTGATGAGACAGGATGAAATTGTAGAACAATTGTGGTGTGGCCTCGTGCGCACATTGACATGACAGCAATCAGGCGCCTGGAAAGTTCAGTGCCACAGTCAAAATTCTCGCACCACCAGGCTTACTGGCACTTGCTCAGGTGAGCCTGATGGTGTGGACATGCCTATTGCTGCAGTATCGATTCAAGCGCAAAAAAACCATGCTGCATCTGCTATGCTATTTTTGGTTGCACTAAAGGATGACATGAGCAATTATTTGTTGCAAGCCAGCAATAGTCTTACTTGATATCATCATAAGTACATCAACAATTTTTTAAAGAGAATAAAAAAAATGCGATGAAAATTCATTGCCTATGCTTCTTTACATTTAATGAGGGGGCTGTAAGGGGTAAGTGGCTGGGCTTGCACCATGAGCAAGTACAACCAGCAACAGCTGCAGGAGGAGTCGATTCGTCCCCTGAGACCGCGGGTCTTGGTCGAGGCTCTGCTGTTGTATGTCCCGCAGGCTGCTCTGTCAGCTGCCGTAGGCTAGCCATCTGTGCCTTATGGTGCTTTTTGCAAAAAAAAATTACTTACTGAAGCTCAGTAACAAGGCTTTGTTATGTTGTTGTATTGGTCCGCATTCGCAGGCTTTGGAGTTACTGCAATAATCCTATTTTCACTCTATATTGAGAAACCGAAAATACATTTCTGGTCCATCAAAATCCTGCCTTCCCATTTTACTAAGATGTCTTACATGGCTACATGAACTTGACTTTTCTTTCTTTTAGCCACATAAATGCCTAGATATTGGCAGTTATATCATGCAAATGTGTGGAATAAATGATCATCACAGCACTACTCGTAAATTTTATGCTTGTTTACTGTCGATACAATTAATACGGAGGTCAGCACAGGCTGGCCCGAATGATTTGGTTAGTGGCTTGTGTGGCTTGTCGTCTTTTCCGCTGTTCATTTAAAAGAGTCACTATCTCCTCTCGCAGCTTGTTTTTTCGAGCAGCACTCATACGTGGCGAGAACTCGGTAGAAGCTCTCGCCAGGTATGGATGCTGCTAGATTAACTGCTAAAGAATAGCGGCCTGTTCCTTCGGCATGCAAGGGCCTTTTGCCGACATTTTGACGCCTTTCTAAAACTAGAGAATTTCAGCCCGACCGCAACACAGTAAAGCAAACATTTCGCCTGCATAGAATGCTCAATTCCATTTCATTACTTTATGTTTTACCTTTTCATACCGTTAATGTAAAAAAAGATACAGTCGCTACTCACATTTACCGTTGTAGCAGCTTCTTTCTGCGATCACTTTGACGAAGCTGTTCTGTCATGGCGGTGCCCTACTAAAACGTGCTTGACAGTTCTCGATGTACTATGTTCCAAATTTTGTCCTCCGGTGTTATGAATAATTCTTGTTGGCTCTTCCTAAAAAAAAGAAAGGATCACACGTCATTCAATACATGCAGTGAAAACCACACAACAATGCAAGCACTACACGAGAAGTATTTGCTCACCTAACTCTCGTATGTCACGTTTCCAGGAAGCAGCGACTGAATTGCTTCTCAGACGAAAGTACACCGTTGTGGGCCGCAATTGCGGAACATTATGGACTAGCGTAAACGCTCAGTGATTCGACAGTCAGCTGTACGGGTTCAACAGAGGCCCTTATTTAGGTGCGCTCAACGGCACGTATTGGATGTATATTCGACAAATATGTGGCTACGGCGTTAAAAATAGGAGCGCTTGCGTTTGCTTTTCTTTACGCTACGGCAGCTTTTGCGTTGTAAAGTTATAAAACGAAGTTGCTATACGAACAATTCACGTGTGCTTTTATTAAATGTCCTTTTACAAAAAAAATTGCTATACAGCCAGTTTCGGAAAAAGCGAAGAGAACACGAAAGAAACATCCGCTCAACGGAGGGAGCTGTTGATTGGACTATTCTAAGAACGTCGTGCACACGCCCCGGCCATTTCCAAAAGCGTTGACGTCACGCGCGAAAAGGCATTGGCAGAAAGAGAGTCATTCCAACAAAATTGCACACCAACTTGCATAAATGTGTATGTGACATTGTGTTTGAATCTCTTTCACACCAGCTTGGGTCACACGGTAGGTAGTTGCCACTCTTCAATGCAATTAAAGTCCATAAATTTTTCCTGGGACTGGAGGGAATCAAACCCGCGTCTTATATACGCATATGATCTTGTCTCAATATATATCTAAACATGCGCCAAGCGCAGAATACGCGTTGGCACCGCTAGACAGCACAGCGTACCCAGAGACAAGCGTGAGAAAGGAGCCTGGATCAGTATAACGTAACACTAGTCCAACCTGTTTTCATTCCAAATCTGTCATTAGCCCTCCGTGATAAATAAAATGGCTCGGACTCCGGCCATATGGGTGCAGCGCCCGCCCATATGGGCCGGGCCCGAGCCATTCTGACCTATCACGGAGAGTTAATGACGAATGTGGAATAAAAACAGATTGGACTAGCTTAACGTTATACAGGCCCTGGGTGCATACACGCCTCATACATCTCGGGTTTCGTCAGGGGCGATTCGGGGTGTCGCTACGCTGATTTACAGCGACTGACATTAACGTCAACATTCATCGTGATATGAAACCTACGGGATTTGTTTTTTGTATAAATAGCCAATGCCATGAGACAGACGATACTCCGAAAGGTTGCTCTCTGTGCCTTTCCCACGAGTTCGATAATACTTTCACCTTGTCAACAACTACGAATTCGTCCTTTGGTCAATATCTCCGGCTTTTTTTTTCACTTTCTGTATTTCCTACCTCACGCTTTATGGGTTCTCGCTTCTGTTTTTGAACCATGTAATTTCTTGTGCATAAATTAGCCAGTCTGGAAATATAGGAGCTTAGGTTTTCCAAAAGCATTGCAAAAAGGAAAGAACAAAAAGCGAAGCAATTGAGCACTCTTATTTCCATATTTTTTTCATTAACCAAGGCTTGTTGTGGAAACAATGTAGTTTCTCTTTAACACTGTAAATACATTGATGGCGTTTTATAAAGTACGGACAATATTCTACAAAAACATTGATAGTGAAATATTTAGGCAACTTTGTCAACAGCGTTTTATTCACAGTTGCATGATGTTGAGCCGGTGTTTTATTTGGGCCATTAGTTACTCAATTTATACTAGTTAGCAATTCATCGGATAAGTCCGACCAGGAATCCTAGCGCGTGAAGTCAAGTCCCTCTTTGAAATAGTTCGAAAGGGTTTGCTCAACAGAAAACTGATTAGCGCTGCTAATTCTAACCGAGTAATGAATTACAGCGAATTTCCACGTGAATACTGATACTCGTATGCCAAAGAGGGCACTTTTCAGCACCCTAGAACACTGTTGCGGAATGGGCACCCCCATTACATTCCAACGCCATTCCGGGGAAGTAGAACTTGCCACAATTTCATTTCTTTGAATTCCTCGGAATGAAAAAAACTTCACCCATTCCCACTCCGGGAATGGCCAGGCATTTCAATTCCGTTCCTTTAATTCCTCAACATATAGGAAAGACATCATGATAGTTCTTACGAGTTAAGGATGAACGCACCATAAAGCTCATGTTATCAGACGCATTAGGAACTGCAAAAATACGCAAAACACGCTACCAAGGTCGAGGGAAAGTAGTTTTTAACATACCTGGTACAGTATAACCACCCTACTAACTCCCATAAGATACGTTCTCCCGCTACCTATAGTATTTGCATGGTCAGCATGTTTTAACGGCTTGTGATGTTTTAATATTGTTTAAGCTTAAATGTGTTAATGGTAAAATGACGACGTAGCGTATTTTTATGCTGAGAAAAGTAGTGTTCATGGAGACCTTATCTTATGGCGTTGTCAAGAGCAGCCTCTCGATGAACAGGCACAGAGCTGCACCAAGCGATTAAGGCCGACGTTATCTTCGGCTGGCTTATAACCAGCCCTTTCTGTTGCGTGTACTCACGTTCGTGCTTTTTTTTTAGGTGCCGAATCAAATTAGATGAAACTCAGACTCCGGTATGTATAGCTTCGGAGCAAAGCTTGCAGTGTGTAGCTTGTTTGTTTTCCTCACGGGTAACTTCAAAAGATTGTCTCCAATGTGCCATGTTGGCAGATTTGGCAGGAGCCAGTGTGGCAGTGCATTATGAAAGCCTTTATTTCAATAGAAGGCTAGAAAGGAAGGTGGGGGTTTGTCACAAAAGAGCGCGTAATCCAAGCGCGCGCCGAGTGTCACGCAAGCCAGCGAAAGAACACGCCGGCTCCGCGGCAACTTCAACAGAGGGGGAGAGCCCATACGCCTCAAGCAACAACGCTAACAACGGCGCCGAAACGTCTGGAACTTGGAAGAGACTCGACGGAGCGACGTTGACCGGAGAGAGAGAGAGAGGGAGCACACGCGCGCGCCGAGACACCTTCTCACCCAGCGAGTCGACAGACATAACTACAGCGTGAGCGCGCGCGCCAACAGCATGAGTCATCACCCCCCCTCGAGAATGTTCGGAAAGCAGCCGTCGAAGGTACGAGAAAAGAGTAGAAGCTTCCCAAGCTTTGGCCATGCTACGAGATCACGACACCGATAGGAAGGTTCGAGAACGCCTGTGGAAGCTATATAACCGCCGTGCGAGAATCGTCTAGTGGATATCCGGGAGTCCAGTGAGGAATTCAGGAGTTGAGTCCGCACAGTGAAGTGATGTAAAGTGAAGACCGAGCGTCTGCGGAAGAAGGGGATTCCCCGGCAAGCTAGTCGACGAATTCATCGAGCGTCTGCATTTCCGGAAGAAGTTCCTTCTTCGAGATTTGCCCCCAAGTTACGCCGAGATCGTCTGACTCCAAGACCAACCAGCACGGTGAATACGATTGGACACTTAGTGTTCCTATTTATTTTGTACTTTACGTGTTGGACTCTTGTGCTTGTCGTTATTTTCTTGTGTTTGTTAATACCCATCTGATTTGTATTGTGTTGTGTCTAGCCTAAGTGTGCAAGTGTGTGTGTAACTGCCTTGTGTGAAGAATATATTTTGTTGTGTTTTGACAACTCTGGGCTCTGACTCGGTCTTTGGACAGCAACCGGCGTTCGCTGGCGCACCAGAGGGCCCACTCTTAATTGTCCTTGCTTTCGTGGGATTATTTTCGGAAGCTGATAAGTCGGCTTTGGAATTTAGTCCGGCGTCTGCGCCTCGTTCAACAGGGTCAGTGACAGGGCTACAGCAGAGAAAGCCGAGGGGGGGGGGGGGGGGGGGGTGCTTCGAAGCATTGTTCGGCATTCACAGTATGAGCGAACTACTAAATTAGCCGTTAACCTTCTCTAGCCGCCAACAGGCGCCAGCGCGACGGCTACGCCACCCGAACCACCCCTCCCTCCTCCCCCACCCAAGAATAGAGCTCCCTAAATCAGAGCTAGAGTGTACTAGAATATGGTCGAGTGGGACGAGCGGCTGGGGCGGCGCATGCTTTGCAGGGAGGCGCCCGACGTGGAAAAATACTGTGGCGGCGCTGCGATCGAACTGGATTGGGCCGCGTCAAGGTCGCGCCGTTGGAAACTGCTGGCGATACTGCTCGGCAGGGTCAATCGCACTACTTCGCGCGCTGGTATTTGCGTTCAGACCTCTCAAATGGTGTTCATAATCGAATATGACATGTATATATGTCTTAAGAACAAATGCCTTTCTTTCTCCTCATTTTATTTTTTAATGCCGCTCGGTGATTGCCCGTGCATTGCGGCCGCAGTGTCGGCTTTCATTCTACTATGTTATTGTACGGTTCCCTTTGGAGAACAAATATTTTTCTCGTTCTTCAAGCAGCATGTATCTCTCGTGTGTATTGTTCCGCATATAGTTTTCCATCAGTAGGTCTTGCGGAACGCAAACGGAGAAACATATGTAACCTTCCTGCTTGCCGCTTCAAACAAGTAAAGCATATCTGCCCCATCCGGCACCTTGTACTCAGATTTCTTTCTTCTTTTGGGGTTTTTTACGTGCCAAAACCAGTTCTGATTATAAGGCACGCCGTAGTGCAGGGCTCCGGATTAATTTTGACCACCTGGGGTTCATTAACGTCCACTACAACGCAAGCACACGGGCTTCTTGCATTTCGCCTCCATCGAAATGCGGCCGCCGCGGCCGGGATTCGATTCCGCGAACTCGTCCTCAGCAGCGCAACGCCTTAGCTAACTGAGCCCCCGCGGCGGGTCCTCAGATTTACGGGAAGCATTGTTATTGAAAAAAAAAAAACTGCAGCGCAACATTCTATTCAAGTTTCCGCCTTACTCGCGTAACAGAATGCGGAGTAATGGGTACGGGGTCATTTATCGCGGTCGGTGTCATTCTGGTGTCATTCTGGAAATTCATTTCAAGTGGATGCGTTTTGCAACCTCACGGGCTACAATTTGTAAATTGCAATATGTGTCGTAAAGTAATTAACTAAGAAGTTCATTAATCAATTTTGTTAATAAGTTGAATAGGTGTTTCGATTCTCGTGCTACTAATGTCCGCCTCTTCGAATAACCCAGCTCATCAATGAGAATTGTGCTAACTGCCACAGGAGATTTTTAAAAATCCCCTACACCTTAATTTCGAACACCCGGTATAGTGGATATACGGCGTTGCGCTGCTCAACTGGAGCTCGCGGGTTCAATCCGTCGCGGAATTTATTGGAACAAATGGAAAACACTCGTGTAATTCTATTTAGGTGCACGTTAAAAAGCCCCAGGTGGGGAAATCTAAACCGGGTGCCACGTAAAACCCACAAATTTGTTTGAACTAAACAAAAAAAAAAGACAGGTGGCTGCGTTCTTCGTCTTTTTGCTAAGAGTGTAAATAAAATAAATTATTCTCGAGTCTGATTTCCGAGAAAAACATGTTACGCTTATCCTATATTTCATACATAAATGTAATGCCATTCCCAAATGTCTGTCCGCTCAACTAAGCAGCTTGTATATTATAAACGGCTGCTTTCAGTTATTCGACGCACTATCATAACGACAATAATAAAGCAATTAGAGAAACGGCATACCTCACATACACGTACAGATATGTGTAGATCTGCTGCGTTCGTTCAAGAAGATAAGTGTGGTACCACATGGGGCACCCAGTTTTAATGGGTTGCAAAGATGGTGAGACTGTCAAAAAAAAAAAAGTTTTCCTTGCCTGAATCAAGTTAGCAGATTTACAGGCTGCCCCAAAACGGGGCATTTATATTGAATGACAGCTTATTACACTTATTAGCAGGGCTTATTAGCAGCTTATTAGCCGGACTTATTAACACCCCTGCGTTAATTTTCTCAGGAACTGCGCCTCTGCGCAACAGCCACAACTCTCCGGCAGCACAATCTTTTGGAATAACAGTCCGCACTTGCATCGGTCTCTCACCTTTGAGACTGCAATAGTACGGTTATGCGTTACATTCGTACGGAAACGACTGTTCGGCGTCGTACAGCATATCAATAACACTTTCATATATATATATATATATATATATATATAAAGTTTTTGCCTGCTATGACTAATATTTCTGCGAATGAGAGTTTTATGTGCAGTATTCACTAATACGTGTGTTTCGTATGCAAACGTGCACGGTCGGGAGTTCTCACTGCACCATTTGTACCATTCTCAATGTACCCTTTGATTTAATTACGTAGAAATACATCGGTCATTCTTCGCGCCACGCAGCTAATAAACCTGGTTTATTTCACTTTAATATTGTTTTCTTCGATCATTGTTCCTGATCAATATCCACCGACAAGAAGCGCGCGTAAAATGACACGCTATCAATAATAAAATTTTCGTACGTAGCTTCATGTTGCAGAGATGCCAGTTGCTTTTAGAATACAGTGTTAAAAACAATGGTTCACTTGTCTGAAACTACCTTTGGTACCCGCCGTCAAGAGTCATGAGCGCACCAAAGCAACTAAAACATAAAAACAAATGTACTACACAGACGTTCTGCGAGAAAAACTGGGCGCCGCCAGCGTCCGCGTAGCGAACGCGCGCTCGCTAGCAGACGACGCGCTTGACAACGACAGCAAAACTGAAGACGACGCGTTGTATAATCCATGCCTCAAATATATATGTTAGGCAAGATGGTGTAAACATAAATTTGCAGTTGAAATAAAGCACTATTTTAAGAGCGTACTATGCGCAATCGGCCTCGGCGCCCGCAGCGAAAGTGCGTTGAATATGCCGCGGAGCGCGTCTCCGCCCCAATCCAGTTCGCTCGCAGCGCCCTCGCAAAATTTTTCCACACGCGGCGCCTCAGCGGGAGAGCGCCGTTCGGCCCACTCAACCATTATCTAGTACACTCTAATCAGAGCGAACGTGGGCTTTGTTGGTTCGGGGAGGCGCCACCATGGCCGCAGTTACATGGGCTCTTCTGCTTCGGCTTGCTTTACCAACCAATGCTTTCAAAAGTTCATTCTCTCACTCTCGCTGTAAGGAGGGAGAGGGCGTACAGTTCATCGTGTACGACTGTGTTCTGCGCTGACCTGCAGACCTTAGTCGACAGAGTTTCGGGCAAAGGCGTTTGTTGTCTAGGCAGGGGGGACAGTATTGCAAAAAGGTTGGGGCGGGGGGGGGGGGGGGGGGGCGGTGAGTAAAGCAACAGAAGCAAATAGTGAGTGAAGCAACAGAAGTGGTGCAACAGAAGCAAACACAACGAAGTGAAGGATGGGGAGACACCGCAGAGGTAAAACAAAAATCCCAAGGCGTAACGGGGGCGAAGTGGGGGGGGGGGGGGGGGGTGAGGAGTATGCCGCCGCCGTAGTTCCGCACGACGGATAGCAATGGCATAGAACCGCGGTTACGCGAAGAATCTAGACAACCTTCGGAGCACTCAGTCTATGAGGACAGAATTGTGGTAGGGGCGTTGCTTCCAAATGTATACCGTATATGTATTCAGCCAAGCCATTTTAATAATACTGCTTTGTTGTTAAATTTTAGGCTCTGGCTTACTAAAGTTTGAACGTGGGCTGATTGGTTCTTTAGTATATTTTGGCAAAAAACAGTGCGTAGACGAAAACTCGCTTTATTTTCGAGAAAACACGTTATTCAATTCCCATTCAATTCCCGGCAAAAAGCTGCTTAATTTCATTCCATTCCTGGGTCGCAAGAAAGTGGAATGATTCCGGAGTCATTCCAATTCCGAACTGTTAACTCCGCAACACTGCCCTAGAATGAGCCTACGTGTGACGTGACATTCTTCTGTCTCGCCTGTGTAGGCGCGAGCGTGTTTATCAAGTCACAATCTTTAACAGTTTATACTTACACTGCAACAACACCCTAATGGACACAGTACAGAAAGAAGAGACGGGCGCAATTGCTGTGCCGCTTTCTTCTCTCTGTCCTTAACCCATTAGGATGCCATTGCTTACAGTGTATCAACAACTAGGCAGCTGACTCGTCTTCCTTAATTACGCTGGCACGACTCGGTGGCGGAAACTGACACATAAATCATTATGTTTCACAGAAGCGCGGCAGGTGAGTTCTTCGAAGCAGTTTAGTCTCTGTCACCTGGATAAAATTCCTGTGAAATAAATAATACCAATAATTTTTCAGCCTGAGCTTTTATCTGCTCTTGAAGTGGTTATCAACGCACCGGACGATAGGAGCTTAAAGTATCAAATGAGGGAATCCGTGGGACTTGATCTGCTCATAGGATAGTCTAAATTTCCATATGTGCTTCTCTAGTTACTACTTTGAGTTATGTTGATATATATATATATGCTGCTGGAGTGAAAGCACTAAAGAGGAATTTCTTTAATTATGTCAGCGTCCCAATTTTGAGGTAATCAAAGCAATTTTTTTTGAGGTTCGCTGTATATTCTTGCTTATAAACTGGTGTCTTTCAATATATTTGAAGAACGTACACACGGCAAACCCATTTTCTGGCTCATCGGAACCCTAATCGAAACTTTCGTAACAGCATGCAATGCCTCATCCAAGGATTATTTTTAAACAGTATGTGCTTTCGCCTCACTATACTACTTGTTTTAATGTCCACCGGTGTCCACCTGTGTCGTCAGTGAAATCGTAAAATCATTCACAATAAAATAAGCAAAAAATTGGCCCTGCGCCTCCAAGATTTAAACTTACGACCAACAGATTTTCGAGGATTCCACGCGTTATTTGTGTTCGAGCACATTGCCTTCCGATTTCCCATCGTCTTCTGCCTGTAAATACAATTATAGAACATGTGTGTTTAGTCTTCATTATTCTTCTTCTTCTAGTGCTGGCTTTTTCACATGGTTACTGAATGACACTAACGTGGCTTTGTTTCCTTCAATGGTAGTCTGAGACCAAATAATGGGGTAGTCCATGTACGGATTTGTAAAACAGGTCAACATACTCAGCAGTAAGATGATAAAGGGTTGTTTTAGTCGAAAGGAGTGGCTCTCCCCATAAACAGTAAGCGGAAGAAAAGCTGACTTTTTCCACTTCGCCCCTGAGAGGCGCAGCTTCTTTTATGTAATACAGCGCGTGTTGTTTGCATGACAAGCAAACTCGGTCGACACCGCTCTGGGCTGCGCAGATATCCTCTCGTTAGGCTTTATCGCGTGTACGTTCGACTTATGCAGGAATTTAGGTGTGTGCTATTCTTTTGTGGGCCAGCATACAAGATTACCTCTCTCGTTTTGCTAGTGTAGGAAGCTTTGTAGAACTCTCTTGATTTACCAAAACTTGTCGCGAATAATGTTTTATATTATAGATCACAACTGCCTATCTTTGCTGTATATTCCGCATCCTCAAAGCAAAAAAAAAACATATTTAAAGACTTACGCATCTCACTATCCTTAATCATAGTTTGCATTTATTAGCGTAACGAAGGCATTTTTTGATGTGCCATGGGCTCGTTTATATAAACTTCAGGTTTTGTTTGTCCATGCTGAGCTGCAGCCAATGAAAGATAATATGCGCGAGATGGTCACTTCTCCAGACAAATCCCTGCGTCTTATAAAAGCAAAATTTGTTTATATATTTCCATTCCATTCGACATTCCTGCCCCACATGTTTAGACAGCACCTTACATGGCCATTTAACGCAACTGGGAATGAGCAATTTCATTGTGATTGATGCACGAATGTGTGAACTGTGTGAACGTGTGAATGCCAACTTAGATTATGTCAATGTGGCTACATTTATAGAATTTTCCCTGTGTTATGATCCTACACATCTAAAACGTCCAACACCAAAAATTTAACCATAATTATGCTTTTCCCATGGAACAATCAGCGGTGTCCTATACGTGTATTGTAAATCTTTACCAAATTACGCTGCGGTATCAGACGTTGATTTCATTGCGCTAAACACTAAACAACTAGGGTGTAGTTGTTTTCATCGTAAGAACGTCTTCCACCCAAACTGTTTTTACTCACTAATTCTTTCTTTGTAGTAACTAGCCGACAGCGCGTTTTCTTAGCTTCCACTTGACATTAGCATCTTTTGTACTTTATTTTTGCAGGCCTCTCATTCCTTCTCTTTAGCGTCTCGTACTATCTCCTCTGTTTGGGAAACCGCCGTGCGATAAGAACTCTGGAACGCACCTCCGTTTCTACACATTGTTTTCCTTCTCCACATATCAATTGTTCACCGGAAAGCGATACATGATGCGTGCCGTCACACTACAACACACGTCACTTTTGACCTTTTCCGTAGCAGTGACGTGTGCCATCCGATTGCAACTTACCTCATGTCTGGGTAGCTTCCGCTCGTTAGCCAAAGGTCTCATCCGTCCTTTGTTTCTCGCAACCGACCTGCCGCCCGTCCCCTCCTTTGAACCTCTTTGTATTTCCAGCCAATTGCTTGAATTTTCGTTCAAGGACAAAAATCTGCTCATGCTGCCCTTGTTAAAGTGACGCTTTCGAAAACACCCCCCCCCCCCTTCTACCCTTAAGGGACTTTGCAGACCATGAGTGCTTGCTACCTGCTGCCCCCGCTGCCTTTCTGCATAACTCACACACAGGACAACACTCATATAACGAATCGCCTTATATGTAGTTCCATTCAAATCACCTACAGATGTGTCGGCTGGCTCTGCTCTTTACTAAATTTCACAGGCGTAAAAAAAAGAGAATGGTACCTAAATATACTTTGTACAGGTATATGCCTCCATGCGCATTTATGCTTCATTAAAGCGAACCCTTCGGTCTTCTTTTCCCGGGTTGGGCGCGTCTGCTGGATCGGCTTCTTGTGGAGTAAACTAGGCCTGGCGCTGAAGTTAGTACAATTGCAAACCTGGTTCCAACCCAAGAGGGCGTGAAGAAAAGTGGGCCCATCAAGGAGGCCGTGTAATCCATGGTTGCGTCGACAACGTGGTTCGTATGAGAGGATGGTTCCTTGTCTCGCTGATATGTCGAGCAGGCCCATATCGTATATTCTGCCGAATATAAAAGAAGTTGAAAAGGCACACCAAAGCTTTAAACTTGTACATGTTTACAAAGTGTAAATAACCCTATTGCTTAACCTATATTCTAATATGTGCGCTTGATCTGCATATTGCTTGCGTCTTAGAAACGCTCCCCTTTTATTTATTTTTTATATTTAGTTATTACATACTGCAAGCCTTATATGTAAGGCTGTATCAGGGTCGGCACAGAAATACAACTAAGACAGCGGTTTCAAAGATTATTAGCAGTTTCTTTTTTTATTTATTTATCAGAATACCCACAGCGCCCGTAGGCATTACAGCGGGGGGGAGAAGGAAACAAAGAACCAATCAATAAAGCCGGCAAAACAAAACATGTACCCGGAACACTTTCATACTCGCACATACACACAAAAACACTATCTTACTTCAGTGGGCGTATACAGTTTGAAACTACATCATTTGAAAAAATCTTTGCGACATCGGATGGTAGCTTGTTCCATTGCCTTATGGTTCTAGGAAAAAATGACAATTTAAAGGCTTCAGTTTTGCACGCTATTTCTTTAACCTTATTTTCATGGTCCAGCCGTTCAGAAACATAATCAGGCTTGAAAAAATATTTCCCGGGGTCTATACCTGTTCGAGAGTGGAATATGTTGTGAAAAAATTTCAATCTTAGATATTTACTGCATTGCTGCAGCGATTCCCAACCGAGGCTTTCTTTTGCTCTTGAAACTCTGAAATTCCTGGCATAATTTGAACAAACAAAACGAACGGCTATGCTTTGAATTCTTCCTAAACTGTTTACGTCACGTGCCGACCACGGATCCCACACAGCACACGCATAATCCAGAACAGATCGGACATTTGATTTGTACAATGATACCTTTGTCTCCAGTGGCAACTTTTTTGCACTTCTGCGCAGGAAACCTAGAACGCGGCATGTTTTAGTTGTGATGTGGTCAATGTGACGGCTCCAAGAAAGAACAGGTGTGAAATAAACGCCAAGATATTTGTGCTCCTGAACTGATAATATCGTGGTTGAATTTAAAGAGTAACAGAAGTCATGAGTTGTTCTTTTCCTCGAAAAACGCATATGAACGTTTTTTTAACACGAAAGTGTTTTATGTCGGGGTCCACCAAGACTTCACTGACGTATTTCCGTCACGGAAATACGTCATAGAACATAATACAAAGAAAGAAACCAGAAGAAAAAGTTCCACAAACATGCAAAATTTGGAAATCGAACCCACGACCTCTCGGTCCGCGACGATAGATCGCCGAGCGTTTAACCCATTGCGCCACAAACGCATTTGCAGAGAGCTACACAGACGCGCCTTATATATCTAACACTCCTCCGTGTACCCGCGCTCTTGCTCGGGGCGGTGCCGCCGCCTACGAGCAGAAAAAAGATGTCGCAGTTTCACCTGAAAGGCGAAGCATCAATTGCGATAGCAAATTTGAAGAGAGCTATACGGAGTAATGATAGCAGCTTTATCAGCTGTATAAACTTGGACATGCAGCAGCACCGGCAACACGCAGAACTGTTGTCGACGCCGTCGGCGTTTTGCCCGCGTTCGCTCAAAATGCGTACGGCGTTGGTGACTGTTGCCGGAGCCTCTGATATAAATAAGCACTGGGTGCCGCAGCTAAACGTCGCCTCCCTTCCGCCCCCCTTCCCCACGGCCTGTCGCGGGTGGGAAGAAGGCACGTTTGCTCTACATATATGGTGATTGTAGAGGAGGAAAGAGACGCCTACTTCTGCAGCCCTTAACGCGCAAAACAGCGCAGAACAGCGCAGAACGCGCGTTTGTTCTCCGCCGTGCGTTCACTCCCCGTGAAAGCGCGCGTCCCTCGCGCCCTTTCACTCGCACATACAGCGTTCGGCCCGCGGCGACGATTTCATCTCCATTGACGTCATACGGAACCTCACGGCGACGGCGACGGCGACGGCTACGGCGACGCCGACGGCAGAAATCTGCTTTTGAGTGTCCATATAATTGCTATCGCAATAAACAGAAGTACTGCATTATGACACTAACGCGCACCGACAGTGAACGCTTCGGTGGTCTCAGCACTACGACGCCTCGATGCCAGCATTCGAAGGGACGCTGGCATCAAGAAGCACTACCAACGCCACCTAGGTGGCGTTCACCGTACTCAGCACAGCGGAGCGTGGCCTCCGCAATTAGCTCTGAAAATGTTTCTGAAGTTGATCGCGGAGGCTGCAATTACGACGCGCTGTACGCGCTGATTTGACTCGGTGACGATTCAGTTACGTGCTTTGTCTTGCGCGTTGTATTAGTGTGTCAGTTACGTGCTTCGTCTTTCGCGTTGTGCTAGCGTGTGCAGCGTAGTGCAGCTTCCATATGCACGACGGTTGCTCATGGTCATCGACGTTGATAGTCGTGATGGAGGAGACGTGCCACCAGGCGTCAGCGTGGGTGCATCAACGCCTAAGGGCGCTTTAGCCATAAAACACCAATAGACATTATATATCAATGTGCAATAAACATTACACTACATCTGTGAAGACACGTTTCACTTTCGTGTTCTATACCGATTCCTATATAAGAGGGATCAACCACATTTTTTTTCAAGTTAATGAGCATGTGCCACTTGTTGCACCACTCATTTATCTTATACAGGTCATTTTGTAAGACATTGCAGTCATGGGTAGTATTAATAGTCCTGTACAAAACACAGTCATCGCAAATAGCCTAATTTGCGATGAAATTCCGGAGCAAATATCATTTATATAGATGAGAAACAAAAGCGGTCCTATGATTGATCCTTGGGGCACGCCAGAGGACACATCAACTTCACGGGATGTTTTTCCATTAAGCACAACTTTCTGTTTTCTTAAATTTAGGTATGCTTTTATCCTGTTAACAACCGTGCTGTTTATATTATACATTTCTAATTTTTCTATAAGTAAAGAGTGAGAGACAACATCGAACGCCTTCTTGAAATCTAGAAACAAACAGTCAACAGAAAAACCCTTATCCAAAGCTCCTGCTAAATCATGCGTTAGCTCAAGCAACTGTGTTGTACAGGAAAATACACTACGAAATCCATGCTGCTGAGGGCTAAGCAAAGAGTGCATGTTCATGTGGCTCATAACATTACTGTAAAGTACATGCTCAAGCATCTTACAAGCAACGCTAGTAAGAGAGATAGGCCGGTAATTCAAAACAGTACTTCGCGGTCCACCTTTATGCACAGAGACGACATTGGCAAGTTTCCAGTCATCCGGTAATGAGATTTCTAGTTAAGATTTAGTAAAAATTACGCACAGGTATTTGGACACTTCCCGTGGGCACAAGGAAAGCAGTGCCGGTGACAAAGCATCCGGCCCAGTTGCTTTAGACGAATTCAGTGTCTTGAGAACGGCCTCTATTCCTTGTTGGTCGATCATGATATCGTCCATGGGCTCACCCAACACTGGGGTGGATCGCGCCACAGTGTTTTGAGTGTCAACACGAGCAGCATACACAGAACAGAAAAACGAGATGAAGCACTCGGCTTTTTCAATGTCGTTATGGACGGTAGCACCGTCGCTATCAAGGGCCGGTATTGATAATACATCTTTATTGATCATTTTAAAGAATTGCCATAGTTCTTTCGGTCTTTTCTGTATGCGCAGGTGGAACGTGCTGAAGTACTTATCTTTGGCTGTCTGCATAGCTGCCTTCATCTCTTCAGTTTTGTTTTTGAGTTTATAAGCAGCGTAAACATGCGCTCTCTGCCTGGCCTTATATTTCACGTGTCGCGAACACCACGGCTTACTTTTGCTGCGCCGCGCAGTCATAACCCATGATGGTACATATCTTTCACGAATCTCGAGCAACTTGTTCTTAAATACTTTCCATAGCTCTTCCATATTCATGAATTCAGCCTGTGTCTCAAACACATCGTAGTAGGAATCTAGAGCCAGGGTCTAATAATTTAATAACAATATGAAATATTGTGAACGATGGATAAGGACGATACAAACAATTTCCTGCGAGTCATGTGGATGCAAACAATTCGGATACAGTAAGGTAATAATCATTTTGAGTAAGCTGTGTAAACATCATTAAACAACTTCGCACTACCTGTTCCCTGGCATGGAAAGCACCAATATACAGGGTGTCCCAACTGTCATGCACCAATATTTAAAAATATGCAAATGCAACGCAGCCGGACCTAACCGGTACAGTTGTTTGCTGTCGCTTGTAGATACTCAGGTTATTTTTTGCAATGCGCCTAATTACGTAATTAGTCCTAATACTGATACAGCTTTCTGTTGCGCAATACTTGCTACATGAAAGTGTTTTTCCAAACGTGAAAGAAGCCCGCAAATACACGTAAAGTGCCTCGTGCGGCCAATGAGCAAATTCTGAAGGCTCCTGTGGGCAGGCGAAAGCCCAAAGGAGCCGGATAAAACATCTTTAGGACACTCGGTGTTGCAGACTGACAATATCCACAGCCCCGTAGTCTAAAAGCGATCGTACAAGACATTTGAAGAGATTCATTAGGCATTTTCTGTCACTGACCCAATTTTTGTGTGAGACAATTTTCAGTATGGTCGTTGTTTTAAGGCACTTGGCCTTGAGGCATTTAGTATAGTGGGGGTTGAGCCTTAGATTTGAATCAAGTATGATACCCATAAACCTATGTTCTTTGTCCACAGAAACTGTCCTTGCAGTTTGATAGTGGGGTCAGCTCTCTGTTTCCTGAAAAAAGGACACATGAGCTCTTATATTAATTAAGCTTGAATGCATTTTCAGCCCACTTGGATCAATAATTTCTGTGGGTGCAAGCTGAACTTGCCTCTCGCAGCTTGCAAGATTACAGGATTTAAAGCATATCTCTAAGTCGTCTACGTACACAGATTAGAAAATGCCTGGAGGTACTGAGGAACGGTGTTCCTCTTCCCAATGAAAATCATATGGCTGAGCACGTCTCCCTGGGCGACTCCAGCTTCCTGCGTATGTAGATTAGAGAATGTTTTGGCCTTATATTACAGGGTAGATTCGCGATTCCTTCGGATAGGTGACTCTCTATGACATTTAGCATGCTCATGCGAATACCCATTCGTGACAGGTCTCGAAGAATTCCATAGCTCCACGTGATGTCGTCATCCTTTTTCATGTCAAGAAGTACCGATGAAAAGAACTGTCTCTGAACTAGAGAACCACGGATATTAGCCTCGACACCCACGAGATTGTTGGTTGTTGACCAGCCTTCTCTAAATCCTCATTGGTACGGATCAAGCCTTTTCTTTTATTCAAGGTAATGTAGAAGGCAACGATTTATCTTTTTTTTCAGACAACTCGCGCAGGCAACATGTTAGCTTGCGATACCTTGCTTCTGTGGCGGGATTTTTACACAGGGATGACAATACCTTCTTTTCATGAGGATAGAACGTTCCCAGTTTCCCAGATAGTATTAACCCACTCAGGACGCAGAAAAATCCACCAGTTACATTTTCGTGATTTTTTGTGCGAAGTTTCACACTGCAAGTACATTCTGAAAGTTTCATGAGTGCCGCTTTATTCGTTGAAACGCTACAATAGTGTCCTTTATAAATTACGCTGGGCCTTTGTGGGAGAAAAACCTGATGTATATATACACACACACACATATATATATATATATATATATATATATATATATAGAGAGAGAGAGAGAGAGAGAGAGAGAGAAACTTTATTTGGCCCGTAAATATTTTAAGGAGCGGTGGTAGGAGCCCTTCAGTCCAGGGCCCCACTGGCCTCTGCCGCCTGTCTGACCTGGCTGATTAAGGACTTTTGTCCTGCCAAGTCAGAACGGGCGAGCTGTGCCTCCCTCTGCTCCATTGTGATATTATTAGATGGCCTATGAGGGTGCTTAGTACACTCCCAGGTTACATGTATGAATGTAGGTATGCCACCGCACCAAGGGCATGTGGCCTTATAGCGGGTTGGATACATGGCGTTTAGCAGTTTCAGATGGGGGAATACTCCGGTCTGTATTTTGCGCCAATCGGCGGCCTCTTCCCGCTAAGTTGTGGGTGAGGCGGCGGGTATTTTCTGCAGACACCGCGCTGATGAGCAAGGATGTCTTTTACATTTAAATTGATGGGATTTTGTGAGGGATAGTGTGAGGGGTTGGGGTTCGAAGAGGACGCCATCGCTCGGTTAGTAGACGCTCGAGCTAATGCGTTAGCCAGTTCATTCCCCTGTACCCCCGCATGTCCCGGGCACCAGAGTAGGCGATGGCAGGTCACCAAATGTGAATACTATAATCTCCAATAACAGTCGGTTCCTGCATTTCAGTCCTGTTGTGTGATTTGATCGGCAACATTTTTATTATAATTTTCTGACCTTTCAAGAGATGGGATCAATGTATGGTTCCCCAATGTGGGTTGCTCTACATTCATTGCATAACTCATCTCAATTGGCAGAAGAATACAGATCGTCTTTGTTGTTTTCTGTTTCCTCCCACCTATTTTCTAATTTGTAATAAAATCCTGCATAAATATTCTGTTGTTTGAAATAATGTTCATATGATATCTTAATGCACATTTATTTATCTCAATTTATTCCAACACTGCTCGCTAGTTTATTGACTCAGAAGATAAGAGCGTCATTTTTCACGGCAGCAACAAAGGAACCAGGGAGAATATATAGTAGCAATCTTGATGTAATACTTCCTATATTTTTACCTGCAATGGTCTCTGAAGTGTTTGTAGACAGCAACGAATATTAAAAAATGGTCAGCGAAAAATAATCCTAAAAAAAGCCACTGCGTGCTTCCAGAACAAGCACACCCGTCTAGCATACACATAGACTCAGTGTACTTAAGAAAGTACACCTACATTCATTTTCTCGCGAAGCTGTAAATATGTATTGTATATAGAACGTGATGAGTTCATCTTTTACGCCATTTCTTCCTAAAGCTTCCACACAAACCTGAGCTTCGTGAAGCGTATGATATGCTTGATAAAAAAAAATTGCCGCGTATCTGCGTGCTTCGCTGCAAATGTCGTCGAAAGACGATAGTCTTCTGCCGGCCGTACTACATGAGTGCTAGTCTGATCCGCGGCCACCCGTGATGCTGTTCTTGTACCATTTCCGTCATGGCATGACGGTTTGTTTGAACAGACTTCATTTTACCGCATTATTTCATCAAGCGGCCATTTATGTTTTGCGCTGCCTCAGACAGCGCTTCCTTTATGTTGAATCGGCCGCATCTGGCTGGCATTGATAAAATTGAGGAGGCGCTGCGTGAGACATGGATGCCATCTGGCAATACATCGGGAAACATGAGCTTGTGCAGAGGGTTTCCTTCCTCCATGGCAGAGGGCGCTCGTCGGCGCGCAGTCGGGGAACGTCGTTCGTCGGCGCGCATAGCATGGCATTTTCAGCGCAGCTTAAGAAACTAGGGTCTTTAGAGTTACGTATCTATGTATCTTCTATTAAAGGAACACACCTCCTAATACTTACCTAGTGATGTTGCGCCTCAGATATGCGTAATATTTAATTTGTGATCGATAACGTTCACAAGTATGAACAGCCGTACCAGTTTAAGTAGTGTGGGCGGTAAGCAACTTTGGCCGGGTGGCTGAATCGGGTGACAGACAGACAAACAGACAGACAGACAGACAGACAGACAGACCAAATTTTCAGCGTTTAAGTTCCCCAAGAAAGACTATCGTCTTTAAAAATAAGGATGGTGCATGTACAGCAGCACCTGCTATGTTCACTACTTCTCCAAGTTTGGCGATGAATGACTCAAATACATAATGCGGCTGACAAAAAACTACAATCTGGTCGTCCTGGCAAGACACTGTTTAGCAAAATGGCGTACTAAGGAACACAGTATAATTATTGTTTAAAGATTTACAAATAAAAATGGTACTGTACTTCTAAATGTACGCTGGTCCCTACACTGTAAGCAAAATTTAGCTGATACTGGGGTTTCCGCCCCTCATGCGCTTTGAAAACTCTCTTGTATTACACATTACTCTGGTATGCTGGAGTGAAATGCACTACATTACATCGTTTCACTGCCACATCTAAAGAGCGTAGTAAAAGGATGTCATTAGCCGACTCTACGACGTACAGAGCTTTAGGTCACGTGATTAGAAACCATCTATATAGGGAGTTTAAAACCAAGTGATCGGGAACCTTGCTGAAGATCACGTGATTAAATACTACCACCATACTCCGCAAGCCTCCGCAAGCTCCGTTCCTTCCAGTTAAGTCTACACCCGTCGATAGGCTCGGCCACGCTATCGTATAACATGCCGCGGTGGCGCATATGGGCCAACATATTGCTGTGTTGACTTTATTGGAGGTCGAAGAGAAGTACGTACGCCAGCGCAGATCGCTTAAGTGCTTGTTTGGGCGCACAACTGAGCAATTTATCATTGTCAGCTGGCTGAGTAGTGAAAACTGTGTATACGGAGCATGGACGTATTTGTTTGTTTACGCGTGCATGCAAGCAGTACGCCTGTTTCACTTGCGCCGTAGCTCCAGCTTCGGTAGCAAGGTAGGCATCGTGACGTTTTGTCGTCTTTGTTTCCTATACTACGAGGAAATATGGGACCTGCTGATTCAAGGTGAGGAGACATATTCCTGAAAACGCGACACTTGGCGCCATAACCGGTGAGCTCTCAAGAATAACTCTCAAGAATAGCCGAAAAAACTGCGTGAAGGGCGTAAAAAATAGCCTGTCTATCCTCCCCAATTACCATCACACGGATGAAAAAAAAACTACTCCCGTTTTTACATGCAAAAACATGGTCCGCATTGGAATAAATTTTGGACCCGACTGGTACGTAGTATAAAAAACACAGAAATGGGAACGCAATACGGGACGAGCGATTCACTCCCATTTCGCATTACTTCTGTTTACAGTGTAATGGGTTAAAGAGTGTGAGTAGTGTGATTTTTGTGTCTCTGTGAAGGTCTTTAATCATATGTGCATGTCGTACATAACCATGTAGGGACCTGGAGCAGAGTTCTGACATGCGTTTAAGGAAGCTTTCACTTCAACAACGCTGAAAGGCCGATTTAAAGGTTCGTTTGGGCTACATTTGCGGTCGAGTGGATTCCTTTCCTCTGTTTCTTTGTGCTTCAGAAAAGGCTCGGTGTAAGGGGTGTCGCTAGAAACACACTCAATGTGCTCAACAAGAGCATAAGCCTGTTCTTTCAGATTGTTGCTTTGATCACACATCAATGCCAATGAATGGATTTGCAGCCCCTTAAGCCTTTTCCGCGTGTTCCATACTTTCGTGTCCTGCGCGTAAAGAATTATACCGGAGGGAAACCTCGCCCAGTTTACACTCCTCGCTTGCCTTCGCGTACGCTTTCTCTGCGATTTCATGTGTTTTAATTTCATGCATTTGAGATTTCATGGGAATTTCTGCATGAATTTCTGCATTTGGGAATTGATGGAGTATGCCCCGTGCTTTATTTTCCTTCTTTCGCGCCTTATTTCAGTCATCACTCCACGAAGGTACTCGTCCTTTTCATGAGTTCCCGTTTGTTTGTGGAGTGCATTTTTCTGCAGTCTGCAGTCTGCGGCGTCCATGATAAAAGCGGTGAAATAAGCTACTGCGTCGTCTATAATAAATTCAATGGTAAAATCTCGTGATAAAAAGCGTCATTCTTTAAAATGATCCCAGCCGGCCGACGCAAGTTTCTACCGAGGTGCATGTGGAGGGCATCCGTGTTGCTGATTTAAGTTCAGTGCAATCGGGAAGTGGTAACTACTAAACGGACTTTCGATTAAACTGCAATCTTGTTAAGAAAAAAAAACGTCGTACATCTGGCACTAAATTTATAGGCGAACAAGAATTATCTACAAGATTGTAGTAACTGGGCATTTTCTTATTTACCCATTAGCGTCCCATTGTGCTAGAACTAGTACACTTGGTTTTGCATCTCGACCTTTTGAACAGCTGAGCATTTCCTTTTGGCCATTTCCATTTTTTGTACTGAGGCCGCGCACACACACCCTAACACAAGGTAGATTTCAGTGTTTAATCCATATCTCGACATTTCGTACCAATTCCAGCAAAACTGCGCTACTGGGGACGACTTGGAATGTATACTCTCTTTTCATTTTATTCTGCTCACCTACTTTACACATTTGCTTCGTGTTTTTATGGTGTTTAGTAGTTATGTTGAGCGTGTTAGAAACAAACTGCCGAATCTGCGTCATCATTTCAAAGAACGGAACATGCACATAAAGTTTGATATGCTTGAAATAGTACTGAGGGCGTTAGCAGTTACAAATTGACACTTTTTTAGTTATGTTCTTGCATGGATACATAGTTTTTAATCGGAGAGAAGCCGTTTTGTCCCTTGCGCGATGCTGTGGATGCAGTTGAGAGTGCAGAAAACATGGAAGAGAACATTTGTATTGTGATTGTAGCGCCAGACCTATCTGATGGTACTGGTGAGAAGGAAGGCGACAACTGCGGTGCTTTCGTCGTGAACGACGTCTGCTGTTAGTGTAGGTTAGCAAATTTTGCAACAATATTTCGCCAAATGGCTTCACTGCACTAGGATTACTGAGGACATCTTAGCCGCACTCGTGATGTCGGCGTTGCCGTTGACGTGTTTCCTGGGTGCCACTACATGTGTGTTTGGACGCTCATGGAGGATGGTCATGGTTACTACCCGAAAAAATCGGGAAACAGCTGCAACACCGATTTTATCGCGCCCGAGTATCACGGAGATGTCAGCAGTGCACGGCCACTTTGTGACTCGAAAAAGAGTGCTTCAAAAAATTTATACAAGGATGTAGGAGCGCAATGACAACCGTCTTGGCCATTCAAACCCTATGCTCCCAGTGTACTAGATGTAGTACACCATTGTAACTTGAGAACCAATAAATATTTCTCGACAACTTCTTGAGGAAGTGATATCTGTGTCATTCTTTCGTTATTCACAAACTTCGATGAAAATCGCACTGTCAGTTTTGTCATAGGTCATAATGGGTTAAATAGGCACATGCCAGAGCTCCCAAGAAAGAACTTTATTAATCAGCCTCTCGAGTCACACCGGGAGTCTCCCGCAGGTTGTTTTGACCATTAAAGTCCCCGACAATAAGATAAGGTTGAGGGAGTTGATCAATGAGGCCACGGAATTCCGTTTTGCTCGGGCGATTGTTTGGAGGTATGGAAATAGATCAGACGGCAACTAATTTATTTAACAAAATGGATCACGCTGAAACTGCCTTGAGGGGCGTCTGAAGGGGCAAGAGTTGGCAAGTAACAGTTTGTCTGCACTGCTACGGTCACACCGCCGGACGTGGCGGTAGCGTCGTCACGGTCTTTGCGAAAAACTGGCCTATTGCCACAGAAAGTTTGCCTGTGTACGCGTTAAATGAGCGTCTTCAACACACAACAAATATACTTATGCAAAAGATGCTTGACATCGTGGAGGTCACGGAGAAGTCCCCTGACATTCCACTAATATTTACGTCTGCGTAATGAGTGATGTGTGTGTATTATTTGTTTAAGAGCTGTCCGAGAAAAGTAGTGGAAATGTTCGAGCTCTGGCATTGGTCAACTACTCCTACCTAAAGTTGTTTGGGTTGGCTCCTAAACTGTAGTACAAGGGAAACTTGGGCGAGTTGGTGGGAATTAATGTTTAGTAAAATAACAGCACAGCACGGAAAAGGACTCAGACAAAGAAGCAAACGACACTGGCGCTTACTCACAACTGAGTTGTGAGTCAGCGTCAGTGTCGTGTTCTTCTTTGACTGAGCCCTTGTGGGTCTTGCGCTGTTAGTTTCCTAAACATGAATGGCCCTAAACATAGCCTGGTATTATATTCATTGCAACCGCAAACCTTCTGGGGCCTCCACTTTAAACCGAGGCGAATTTTCTGCAATACGCTCTCAGAACGTAGGGGCAGTGTTTTTTATGTCTCATCGCACATCATTCCAGTCATCATGCCACTCATGGAACGTCTCACGCAATTGCCAAGGTGCCCTGGAGATCTTGTACGCAGTTGGGTAACTCCGCTCCATGCTGAGCATCGGCGCCTATTACCTATGGTCCTCCACGGTCGAAAACTGTGTATAACTACTTCTAATGGAATCGGTGATATGTTAACACAAACATTCGTATCGGCAGTGGCTACTATATGTCGCTGCAAAAGTTTAGGAATTTATACCGAACTTACTTACCAGTACCGATACTTTTCCAAGAAACTCTCGCGAGATATACAAATACTCATCATAAGAATATTTATTCGTTGCCCGACATTAATGCTCCCTGTGATGCGTCTAACCTTGAAAGTTTTCCAACAGCAAACGTTCACAATCTTGGAAGTTCACCGTGGCTTTTCGAATGGCATTCTTCAATAAGAAGAATGGCGACCTTGAAGTCACTTGGAGCCGAAATACACAGCTGTTATCCGGGCACTCAAGCGACAACATCCGGGTATCGTTGAGAGAACAAAAAGAGATCATCCGGGCAACCAGTGAACACTTACAAAAATGCGGTCTCTGGCCCCCAACCTTTTGTACAAGACCGCACTACATACGCCAGTTACTGCCCAAACAAGTTACAAAAAATATTGCTTCCGAGTTCTTCCTAATTTTTGTTCACAATATCACGGAAGTTGTAACTTCCAGTACGCTGAAATTTCATTTTTCATTTCCAATAGTGACGTTCAAAAGGCAGATACAGGGCACCATACACTTGATTGTCACCTTTTGGCGCTGAGACATGGTCGCCTGTGCTCTTTTCAACGCCAGCGGTCCGTGAGTTGGCCGCACATTTAAGGCCGACCACTTCTATGCGACACGAATAAAAAGTAGCGACAGACGCTGAGCGGGCTGCACTATTGGAAGAAGAAAAGCGGTTGAAAGCGGCGGCACCCCAGGCAGAGAAAGACGCCATGTGGTAGCCATTTTATACATACATCTACTCTCGATTACGGGAGAGCGAGCAACTTTTTTCTCAATCTAGATCAACTAATGACAATTCGGCATTTGCAAGCAAAGTTTCATAATTAAAAATCAGTATGTAAGCATGCGTCTCTATAGTCTCACAATTTTCTGAAATGTATTTCCACTGTAATGGCTTCTTGAAATTGCCAGAATTATTTGGCTGCGGCATACACACCAACGGTGGGAGTAGCTGATGCTATAAAAAAACAGCCACTGTTGAGGAGAGTAATATCAGTGCTTCCTAGGTTCATGTACGGCTTTCACGCGAAGAGCGACTTGCGATTGCTTTGACAGAATGCCATGATCCTAAATTGGAGTGTTTTTGCCTAGTTCTACAGTAAATAGTGATATAATGAAGTCTCGAATAAATATCCGTGTTAGTATAACCATGGTAACAACAGCTGGCACGGTTTTTGTTGCATTCAAGTTTCTGAAAGAAAAACCAGTAAGCACTTAAACTCAAGATGGCAAACTTAGGTTGTTGCTTTAGCTTTAGTGCGTCTATTCACAGAACCATACACTGCGACCTTTCACCATATCCGTTCACAGGAATCCTTCCTACATTTACATAAACAACATGTATTTTAATAATAGTAATTGTACAACTAATACAAAATTTTCGTCTAGCATATAAGAGAAAAATTGTGTTTATAGCTCTTGCGCACGTAATCACTTGAATGACAGCATTTTTACCATGCTACAATATGGTTGCAGTGGTGTCACTAGGGCAGCGGAATAGGGTGCGGAGCACTATCTCTGGACCTATTTACGCTCGAGCCACACGCACCACCAACCGCCTGCCGCACGCGTGCGGTGGTACGAAAAATGCTCATGTCGCACACTGGTATGCAAATTTCGATTTACACTGTGTCCGCACATGCAGTGTAAACCGAAATTTCAGCACCAGTGTGCGACATGTTCCATTTTTCGTACCACCGCCTGCCGCACGCGTGCGGCAGGCGAGTGGTGCGGCGTGCTACTGGAGCGTAAATCGCCCTTAAGGGTTTGCAGCCCGCTTAGCGGCGGCTGTGCTCCAGTCGCCACTCGAGACTTTGTATATTCTCTGCGGATTCGTAGCGGAATGCAATCAATGATTGATTCATTGATTGAATCAGCTTATTCAGCTTATTCAGCTTCAGTTTATTCGCCGTGGCAGCTGAATAAGCTGAAGCAGAGTAGTGGTGGCCGAACAGCGGGTTTGGCGTAACCCTGCAAGCACTTATACACATGGCGCGATACTTAATGACGCGAGTAGCGCCACATGAGAAGCAACAAGCACGCGTGGCTTGGAGTTGTTGTTCTTTATACGATCGTTATAAATTAAAAACACTTCGCTGGGCTGGTCATGATCAACATAAGCACCTGGGGTAACATACATAACAAATTGAAGAAAGTGTCCAACTTTCGGAATAGAGCAAGGTTGACCGTCAAATGTATCATCTCTTTCAATTTGGTGAACCTTGCACATACACCTCCACAGTTGCGTTTCCGTATTCAGAGTTTGTTTGAAGGACATGAAGCTGGAAGTTCAATTCGTTACTAAATCCTTAGTAACTGGCGGCTCCATTCCAAAAAGGTGTGGATCGCGCCCATTTATTGTGTGGTAATCTACTCACCGTAATTAGTGACGTCTGGGTGATCGATGTGTGAATGTAGTTTATCAGTTGTTTCGTGGTATAGGTGTCATAAATCTTGGAAGCTATGGGACATGCATTGAAGCACTGGCTCCCATGTATTTAACTCCTACCAAAGTATACCAAGCAAAATGTTCATGCAGCTGTGGTAATCAGTGCTGCATTCAATGCCTGAAATTGCAGAAAACGCAAAATTCAGCAATGAAGTCGGAAACAAACTGCAATTTAAACTAATTGTAGAGTATAAAAGATGCAAATGAATGCCTAATTAAAAGCAGAAATAAATGCCAATTAAAGTAACAATAGTAGCCTTGCTCCTATTGGTCCAAGAAAGAGAAATGGGGGGAGGTGGGTGAACCGCCGAGCAGCCGACCCGGGTGCCTGGATACCGAGTGCCGCCTATGTATCGGCGAGCATTTCAAGCCCTCGAAGCAAACTGCGCTGCCAATATTGCATTATGTCGGTTTGGTGGCTGATATGAGCGGGGGCGTCAGTTTAAATACGTCACCTCAGCGACTCTTTCCACAGCGCCCATATTTATCGCGCGTGTGGTATCTTTCCCATAGGAATTACGGCAGAAAGTGCAAGCATATCTCTATACTACGTATCACGCGGTGTGCGCAATTGCTCGGTATATAAAAGGCGCGACTAAAAGCAAGCAGTCACCGATAGCTGAGAGAATCGATCAGTAACTCAAGATGAAATATTGTATTCTCCTTGCATTTTTTGGAGCTGCATTGGGTAAGTCATTTTTGAAATATGAAGACTATTATTGGGGCTTATAAAACGTTCACAATGTTTAGAGTGGTCGACCGCCTACAAGGGATCATTCCGCTTGACTTCCTATGAAATTCTGGCGTATACAAAGAGATTGGCGACTGGTGCGGCCATTAATAAATTACGTCATGGTTTACTAAGAAAACGCGGCAATCGCCACGCGCGATATACGACATCACAAGCACCCTAAACTGAAGATTTACCTGTTCGCCAATCATTATATATTCACACACGGGAGCCGTACCTCCGGTAGGAAAACAAGACTGGTATTTCTAAGCGATGCTGCGGCAATCGCAACGCCTGAAGACAGCATTGTAGAGAATCACAAGATTTTCTGACTTGATGTGTCGCCCATTCTATTACACGAAAAAGTTACTCGGGGGGTTGTGAAAACTTCTTTGAAACCGCCGTTTCATTTGTCATTGTGCGCGGTATCTTGCTACTGAAGGCTCGTGATTTTTTTTTTTTTGCTCCTTTCCCTTGCAGTCGAAACGAAAACGTCCCTATTCGGCGTGCGATGACTCGACCTATTCTGCGAACTCCTAAACCTCAGCATATGTCGTAGAGGCAAATACACTTAAGAATATGTTGACGCATGCGTATATATATATATATATATATATATATATATATATATATATATATGTGTGTGTGACGCGAGCAGGAGGTTGCGGACGTAGAACTCCATGGTCAGCCCGAACACTGTCTTTTTATTCTTCGTCTTCCTCTGCTTCCATGCACGGACCATCTGTGCACCGTTACACGTATATATATATATATATATATATATATATATATAGAGAGAGAGAGAGAGAGAGAGAGAAATTCAGAGGAATAGCAAGTCAAGAAACATGGTGCTTCTTCACGCAATTGTCGAGAAAGAGATTACTTAGAATCACTGTCTTTCAATTTCAAACATTCTGCTTGAAACACGATACGCTGTTTTTGGACATATTATTAGGCAATTCAGTTCAATTAATCATTAATTCCAAAATATATCATAACGCAAGCAGCATGGATGCGTCTGCTGGCGAGGTGGCAGCAGAGGGTGGCTTCAGTGAAATGTTTCGCTTTTTAAATCCAGCAGCTTGCTTTCAAACCTCTGGATACATTTTACAAGGTTTATGACGCTGCGTCCGAGAACATTTCTGTAAAACCGTGCAATTTTCCTTTAAAGATTTGATGACTGTACAAGGGTTTACGATTTTGCAAGGAGCCTTGCGTCGACTTAAAACACTAACTTCAATGCTTCGTTCGCTATTTCATTCTGCAACTGGCAGCACTTAAATAGCGAATTCTTTGCTTAAAGCGTTGGTCCTGGCTTGTTAAATGTCAAAAACACGGCACAAGTCTGCCTTCTAGTTCCATAAGACATAATGGCTTCAATACACTATAGCTTAGCAGAAAACAGCTTGTCTGGCATCTAAATATACCAGGTGTCAGGTTTTTAAATACACCAGGTGGCACATAGAACAATTCTAGTTCTTGAGCTGGTCTAGTCAAAGAGGCGGACATTACTTGCACGAAACAAAAACGAAATGCATTGTAGCAGATTGCCTATTTCATGTTCCTTTCAAGGCATAGCTGTTAAACAAGGATCCATCAACAAAGCATGCAGTGCATTGTTGATGGGATGATGCATGATCCATCATCAATGCATTGAAATGCATTGTCGAGGGATCGTTGTTTAGCGGTTAGGTCTTTAAAGGAACATTTCTACGGTGTATTACGCTACACAGGCATGCCCGAAGAGGCGGAATAGAACATCGTTAACAATTTCCCGCATGCAAGCCAGCGCGTGACGATGTTTGGTTCACTTTCCGAACGCCGAGGTTTTACCATTGGTCCAACCTCATCCACCGTCGTTGTACGACGACTGCCACACAACTGGCGGTGCACTTGTTCACGCGAGCGTTGTCAGGTGTTTCGTAGCTTACAGGGTGCTGTTACTTGTATCCAGCAGGAGTTAAGTGCGGCGTCTCTCCAAGATGTCACACCCGTCTATATACTTTGAACACCGTCCGTGTAGTCCAAGCACAAAGCTAAAGCTTGCTGATGCTGTCAATGCTTCACTCTTTCTGCCAAACTGCCAGTTTTCTGAAAAACGTAAATCAATAAAGTTGTCCGACAGCCGGATTCGAACACAGGAGAACTAGCACAAAAGTCCGATACTGTAATCATTGCGTCATAGACGCGTTCCCCCACAGCGGCATGTCTCATTATCCGATGGTACTTTTCCTACGTAATACCTCGAATTTTTAAGAATAATTAGCAAGTCATCATACGTAAGATAATTGTGCTCAGTCATACATAGTGCAATCCAAAAATGTGCGCCGATCCCGAGAATACTTAAGTAGAAAAAAATTCCAACGCGACCGGTCACTCCTCCTACTTCTCTAATGCAAGCGTTGACGCGATAGAGTGTCGGGCACAGTGACTCCGCCTTTACTTTACCCCCAAATTGCTAAGGAAGTACTTGCCCTTGATTAACCTCAACTAGAAGTTGAATCTTGATCGACTTCAACTGGAAGTTGAATCTTTTTGCAACTTCATTTTAGGAATTTGCACTTTCTTCCCGCTTCTATGTCCACTGTCAACACAAAAAGGTGGGCTATCTTTAAAAGGGTTCTAGACTAACAGTGTCTGCTAAGGAAAAGTGAGTTCTTTATTGCCTGGCTGCAACATTGCGATGGAAACATGTGCCATAAAGTCAGTAATTATTACATAATTACTGAATCACTGAATCAAAGAACTATTTCTTTGACAGTCTTTACTATTTCATTTGTCGAGCAAGTAACGTCCGCCGCTGTCTTAACTACTAGAGAAATGTTGAAACAACGCTATCTGGCATACGCGATTTCCAAAAGAAAGTATCTCCGAAATAAAAAAAACAAAAAAAAGCAAGTGGGTACAAACTAACTCTTCGATGCTTCTGATGAAGAGAAAACATGTTCGGTCTTCGACCGAGGTGTGCTCGCTTGCACTGTAGGCGCTGGTAATTGGTATGCAGTTTGCAAAAAAAAAATGCTTATCACACGCAGCGCAGAGAAACGCCATCTGCAGACTGCCGGTGGACGACGGCATCTGCAAGGCACTCATTCCACGCTTCTACTTCAACGCTGAAACCGGGAAGTGCACCTCGTTCTTCTATGGTGGCTGCGAGGGAAACGAGAACAACTTTGAGACCATCGAGGAGTGCGAAAAGACATGCGCTGGTGAGTGTGCCGTTTATTGTCGTCCATTATTCTGTTTAAAACCGAGTATGCAGCCGCGACACGAGCGTTTTGCCGATGCGTTGTCCACTGCGCACCATCGTAATAATAGTTGAGGATGAATATGGCATTCACGTGAGACTGCATTGGCCTTAGAGATCCCTACCGCCGAGCAACGGCCCACACCTATCGTTGGCAGAGCTGTATGTACCAGTTTCTGCAACTTGCTGTGAGAACCGAGATAAAACTATTTTTTTTTCTCCTGATGCTGTTTAGGGAACGGTCAAGGTTGTGAGAGCAATGAAATTGTTGCAAGGATAAACATTTGCCAATATAGAATGCTACTAAGAGCTAAATTCAAGTTCATGATATAGGGGTACGTGATTCAGATAGACCCCCATTCCTATGAAATGCGTTGCTGAGGAAATAGTAGGTTCGTTGTTTCGGTGCAACATGTGTCTCTTCCATAAGTTGTGCAGTCTATAGACCAAAACATGTAAAATGGTATTACTTTTATGTTCCTCTTTGCGTCTGCTTTTGTCGATGTGCAAGTGGATGAGACTGTCCATAGGTTGTTTGACATTTATGTAACTCGCATGAGTCACTTGTGCCCTGCGATAAATACCGTCAAAGAAAGGAAAAGAAATATTCGCATCACTGTCGTAAATTATACTGCATTTTTGTGATTTTTGTGTTCTCATCTTGATTTTAAGGCTTAAATACATAAGGACGGTAGATGTTAAGGCATGCATATGCTCACAGGCTTCACTCTGGCGTTTCAGTTGTCATACCACTAAACTCTTTGTGCTGTATGTATTTGTCTTTTCAATGAGCCCCAAAATGCCTTACGTTTTGGATTAAAGCATGAGGTTAAACACGGCGTGGTGATTTCGTTACATGGTTATTTTCCTAAACTGTCAATTTTACGGTGTTTATACAAACACCCACATTATTTCCCCACGTAAAATCATGAGAAGGCTTCCGAGGTGGTATTCCTAGGCTCACTGACAAGAAATCTGTTGTGTGTGTGCGATTTTAGCAATGGACTACTTATCTAGGGACAGCCAACTGGCGATTTTCTTGTACTGACACTGCAAGAAGAATGGACACTGACTTTCACTAGAAATTTCGTGAAAGCTCTTTCATTCTATTGGGACAAAAGTGATAGAGGTGAGTTTAAATTAATCTAGAAAAGAAGCTTAACGCACGTCTCTGGAAGCTGAGTTCTCAACTTTTATTTTCTCCAGCACCGCTGGCGTCGCGCTTCTGGCGTACGTGCAGATATATTTAATTTCATTGGCGGATCCTCAGAATACGTAGAAATTCTAAAACCTCACATATCGAACTTTTCGCGCGTATGCATTTGTTTCATTTTGATGGGAAGCAGTACATTTGAAACACGTCATTTCGTTAATATGCAGAACCCAAACGACCTAGCGACTTTGAAGGCGCTGATTTCAAGACCGGCTGCCAGCCGGCGGCCGACAGTGGTTCTTGCAACCAACAGTTGGAGCGCTGGTACTACAATGTCGTCTCGGGAGAGTGTGAAACATTCGTCTACGGAGGCTGCGGCGGCAACGAAAACAATTACGAAAGCGTGTGGGAGTGCGAAATCGCCTGCAAGGCCACGTGTAAGTTTGATGAGCAATGTCAGCTCGTTCTGTGCTCGCTTTTCTGTTTACATTAGTTTTTCAGAACATAAATAGGTAACCGAAGGGCCATGTTCTGTCATTTGAACACACGAGTATTGAACAGGTAATGAGGACCAATTGAATCGAATTTATTAATCAAGAGAAGATACGTACATAGTGTATGATATAAAGGTGGGGCCCTATAACTCTCGTAGGAGTTGTGAAGGGGACCTTATATATATGTTATATGCTGTTTATTTACTCTTATCAATCGTCCCAGTATGGACACCTCTTTTATTTATTTCAATCACTTGCTGCAAGCACTTAGTGGGGCTTAGGCTTTGTAGAATTGGGCGTGGGGAATGATGCGAAAAGAGATGAGTTCTGTTTTAAATGCAGAGGTCGCCTTTTTGGACCTCGTCGGAAAAGCGCCAGCCACCAGGAAAGCAGGCATTTGCACTAAGGTAGCTCAGGACACGTGGAAAAGTAAACAAGTTAACGGAATTAGAGGTAGTTCACATGAAATCTTTCAAATTGATCGCATGAAGAAGAGTAGAATTGGCTAAAAATGTCGGGACCGGCTTATAACTGTTAATATTACAGGGCTTTTAAAATTACCAACCTTCGAACTTGCATATTTCGACCTGCCACAATAGAAAACGTTCTCTACAAGAAATACTACAGAAGAAGCCCATCAACTTCATTGGCACATACAAGTGCTCTATGCTTATAGCATACGCTAAAGAGGATGAAGCCGAAAGCCTACGCACTCAAGAGACATTAATTACATTTATTGATATTCTCATTGGAATGCACTCTAACTTCGTAATACTTGTTTTCCCATGAAAGGTAGAGCGTTCGACACCCACAAACGGTCCTAGGCTCGAGTGTCCTAATTACCTCTTTCTTAATTAACTGTCCCTTAATAACCCTTGCCTTAGGTAACACCAAAGGTCGTGGGTGCGACTCCCACCAAAGGTCATTGGTTCGGGTGCCTTAACGATCTCTGCCTTAATTAGGGTATAGTTAATTAAGGCGCTCGAACCCACAATTTTTTTTTGTGGCTCCATGTGGCATGGTGGCGGTGCCATAACGACGGAAAACAGATTTTTTTACCCATGAGCCATCTGAGGCTTTCGCTTTAATAAAGGAGGACAAAGCATGACGTTAGGAAGTAGTAATTTATTTTGTAAGTGCGAACACTTTAAATGCGATGTACGTCTCGGCAAAGTAATTTGAACGTTTAGTTGCCACTTTGTTGTTTCATCACAGTAGTATTCGCAAGCGGTAGATTAGCACTGTAGGGAGGGAGAAGTTAGTAATAAAATTTCCACAATTGAGCAGATATATCGTAAGTGGTTCTCGGTATGCTTGGGTTCCTCCTCCACAGGAATACCTGCAATCAGGTCTCCAAATTCTCAAAAAGTTCAGTTGCGCGCCTTGAATACATGAAGCATTTGCTCACCCACTTGCACGTGGGCGAGCTTACCTCACTGCCCCAGTGCCTATAAAACATGCGGCTGAGGGCGACTTCGAACATTTGATTTCAAAAGCTGGCAGATCCCACGCCCTGTGGGAATCGATGTTATGCGAAGCAGTGTGCGGGGAGCCTACAAAGGTACCGAAACGACCTTGAGATCACCTAGACGTATATATAGGCGGCTGTTTCATGACCTACGTGACACGCATGTCATGAAATGCATGTCAAGAATCCTCAGGAGTCCCTTTAGCTACGCCTAAGAGACATTAAGGCGAAAGCCTTAGTCATGCTCATGGCTATGACTTCGACCATCAGCATTTAGCCTTTACTTTCACTTAGTACCACATCCGAACCCATTCAAATGGTTTTTGATTGTTAATCTTTTTTCGCTGAGTCTTTGTCATTTTTGCTGAGTCATCATGACTATTACTTCTATCATCATCATTTAGTGTTTCCTACATTTAGTGCCCACGTTCGAACCCATTTCAGTTGTTTCTGAGTGTTAATACTTTTACCTGAGTCAGTGTCTTTTTTGCTGAGTCATGCTCATGACTACGACTTCTACCGCCATCCTGTAGAGTTTCTATCGCTTAGTACCCACTTCCAAATTCATTTCTGTGGTTTTTGAGTGTTAATCTTTTTTCTGTTGACTCATTGTCATTTTTGCTGAGTCGATCTCATGACTATGACTTCTACCACCATTCTTCAGTGCGCAAAGGTACCAGTCTATTCCAGTGGTTTTTGAATGTTAATCTTTATTTCCAATGCCGTTGTCATTTCTGCGGCGTCGTGCTCATGGCTATGACTTCGACCATCATGCTTTAGTGTTTCCTTCACATAGTACCGACGTCCAAACCAATTTCAGTGGTTTTTGAGTGTTAATCTCTTTTTTTCGTTGTGTCGTCATTATAGGTGGCTGTTTCATGACCTACATGACACGCATTTCACCACATTCATGACATGCCCTATCACTTAAGTTCGTCATACACTCTTCTCTTAGTATGCCAATTTTGGTACCTAACAAGGTAAAGAAACAACCATAAGAGCACCAAGACGTAGGCGGCTGTTTCATGCTGCATGACATACATGACCTATCATTTATGTTCTTTATACGCTCTTTTCATACTCTGTCAATTTTGGTAAATACCAAGTTAACGAAACGACCATGAGAGCACCAAGACGTAGGCGGTTAGATAGATAGATACTGTAAAAGTAGCAAATGTTCGGCAAGAAATGCTTTGCATTTAAAAGCACGGATTGCCAATATATTTCACATCCCCCACTCTCATAGCCGAAATATCCCTTTGGGATGTTACAAATAGTCAGTGAACTTTCATGAGTTCTCTTGATACCCCGTGCAACTGAGAATGATTGCCTTAGAATAAACCAAAGCAACGTGTATAGCTCTATGCGGCAGTTGAACATACTGATGTGTCTTGTTTGTAGGAAATGGTATTATTAGCCTTTCTTGTTAATTTTGCTCTCTTCTTGACAATGACGCTTCTAGTAAAGAAGGGATTCTTGCATGAAAGGCAGCCGTACATGTACAATGTATTCAGGCATGATTACATGTGACGTAAAAAAATTTGCAGCTACAGCTCCTCCATCTGCATTCAATTAAACTAGCGTCATAGACAACGCTTTCCTTCGTCGGTTGAGTAGAGTGCTACTTATCGAAGGGTTCAGAGCGAAAATGCTTTGGTACAATCCATTACCGGTGACATATCTCCAGTTTACAGTGAACCTAACCGCCATTGTGAGATTCTATTTGTGTGATTGTGAGATTGTGAGGCCTTTATTGCTTCTTCATATATGTAGCCATTTGTGTGTAATGGATATAAGGGGCAAGCGTGTGTTTAATAAAGAAAAACAAAGCCGCCACATCTCGAAGCGAAAGTCTAGCAGAACCCTTTTTCAAACGAAGCTTGTATCGCCTGACTCTTGCCTTCGGTGTGGCTGTCGTCGTACGCGAAAAACCTTCTCACCCGCAGCTGGCGGCCGGAAACCCTCCTCACCCACAGCTAGCGCGCCGGAAACCCTCCCGCTCCTGCAAGTGACGCGCCGGATCGCGCCACTGTCCCAAGCAATCACAAGCGCTCTCTCTCTCCGGATAAGGGAAAGGAGGGTTCGCTTGCTCCGCGCGCACCGTTTCTCGCCAGTTCAAGGCCAGCTCCATTATTGCTAGGCAGCGCTTGGTCCGCTCCGCCGAAGAGGAGGCAACTTTCAAAAAACGACAGCGGGAGCGGGCCGGTGAACGTGGGCGAGCTCGCCGGGCGAATCGACCGTTTCTCATCCACCAACAACCATGTCTGTCTAATATGTTACAAACGCAAGGGTTGGAGAAGCTTCGCGTGCACCCCTGTTTCCGGTAGGCGAGGGGTTCTACGTTTTTTACAGCGGCGCTGTTAAGCTTTTCATAAGTCCGCTTAGTGCTGACAGAAAACTCGGCCCAGCTGTGCGTCGCGGAGCCACGCAACCTCCTCGCATCACACACGTGCGTAGGGCGGAGTCTCGCCGCGGCAAGCGCGCGCTTCGCCTTCCCTCTCCGCAGCCGAGGAGAAGCAAGTGTTTGCTTAGCATGACGTCACTAATCTGAGCAGCCGGTGCGCCGACAGACGTGTCGCTTCTCGTCTAGTGAACATGCGTGCACAGCTGCCACTAGGCGACCGAAGAAAGGGAAGACACCCGAGGAATCCTTAGTATTAACCTAGCCTAACCATGTATACCCTCGCAAAACTTAGCAAAACCTAGCAACACTTACCAAAAGCCGGAGGTAGCTTCGCTTTGACCCAGCCTTGCACCACTAGTGCAAATTGCCGCATTTTTTTTCTTCTAATAATGGAAGTTCTTTTGTTTCTTCTCTTTACAGGACCAACATCACCGGACGGTCAGTTCAGAAGTTGATGCAACTTGGGGCTTCTGACGCCATCGGCGAAGCCTCTAAATATAGCTCAAAAATAAAATTGTAGTGTTAGGTGACGCGAAAAAAACCATTGTCTGCTTTTCGCTTTTACTTCTCTTTCATTTATCTGTATACCCATTTTTATCAGTGTCGTTACCATCCTTAGCTACTACTATAATTAATTCCCGGTTCATGGCCACTTTTCGGGTTCTCCGTCCTATTTACCGCTCTGTCATGCTAACTACCACAACATTTTTTGAACATCATGATCATTTTATCAATATTTACATTCCTCATGCCATTACCTATCGATATACATATACATGTTATGGGGTTTGTAATGATCTTAACGTGTTATCAACTTTTTCTACATAATTTTACCAATTTCTTGTCTTATTTTTGGCCTTAAAACAGCGTTACCGACACGGGACACAGAAAAGAGAGTGGACACACACAGCGATCAGTTGTAGTTCAGCGTCGTGTGTGTCCACTCTTTTTTCACTGTCCTGTGTCGTTAGTGCTGTGTTTAAGTAACATGAAAAACGCCCAACTCACCCAATTTGCCGTTCTTCTTAATAATTTCACCCAGACAGCAAAATGAGCACTTTTAAGCATTTCGTTGTCTGTTTTTCTACCGGGAAGAGACGACCAGGGGCACCAGAACGCATGCGATAGCGGTGGAGTCGTAGGCTCATAAATGACGGCACCCGTGTTACGCCAGCACACAGGAATCTAAAGATTGTAAAGAGTCACTATTTTGTGAGTAGAGCACGCTCTACTATACACTCCTAGCAAATACCGGCCTAAAACAACGCATATAGGGCGGAAAGTAGATCAAAATTTCGACGCTTATAAGTGGCTCACTGTAAGCGGCCTCGTGCTATGCGGCCTGCATTTAAACGGCCCATATTAGGGCCGCTAGCGTACGTCACGCATAACCCCAAATTTTTATGTGGTATTTCCGATCAAATCTCTCCTGCATACTAAGCGGCTCAAATCTTATGCGGCCCAATGTTTACTTTTTACGAAAAAAATGATTTATGTAATTAACGAGCGGTGCCGTCTAGCGTGGTTTCGCACGCTGTTTCATAGACATTGCATAGAACCACATTATAGGAAATTGACAGCACACAATACAAGCATCGTAACGCACATCACAATAACATGGGAACACTGGGAATCGAACCCGGGTACACCGCGTGAGAACCAAACACGCTTACCACTACTCCACATCACTACGCTGTCGCGGAGGACTCGCACAGCTATTTGTAGACACATTTGTGTTTCTGAGGCTGTCGTTTATGTCGATCGTTCACCGCCGGCGATCGTGAGTGATATACACATAGTTTGTGCAGCTGTTACCGATGCTTAGGTGCTTGGTGACAGTATATGTATTTAAATGAGTATTAGTATATGAATAGTGCTTTCAACAGCTGTCATGTGGGGTGGAAAGGCTAAATGGGGTGGGATTACGGAGCATGGGAGCTGCACGAAAAGAAAAACTGCTTCGCCAGGCAATTGTAGTTCTTTAATATTGTCTCTTTATTCGCTATGATGCGGCTGCAGTCACTGTTTAACCGGGAACTCGGCTTTTTCTGAGAAACTTTCAACCTCGTTCAGAAGGTTCAGTTGAAGCTGATCCGCGCTGTTGCGCTGCCTCGACGGTATAACGACAGTACAGCTCCGATATTCTGAGACGTCGAATACGCGGGCGGGATATTACCGGCTCGTCTAAGTTTGTTGAATCGACAAATATTTCCATTCACCTCCGCTGGCCTCAACAGGCCAGGCAACAGACCTCAACAGCCGAAAGACTGACATATATAGCTTTTGTGAGTATCAAGAAGAATTCTCTCGAACCGATCCTATTATGCTGTTTCGTTGTAGTTAATGATTCAGTGTTTATTTTGAAGCAGCAAGGCGCGTCGGTATCTCCGCCCATGAGCCTACCGTAACAGCATTACAAATATCGGAAGCTTCACTGCCTTGCACACGCTAGCTTGTTTTCACCTCTTCACCTGCCAGGCGCATGCACGCGACGTTGCAACGAGCTACCGTGGCCATACCTGCAGTGCCGTCGAGCTTACAAAGGAACGAAGGGAGGTAAAAAATCGAGGCATCGCTAAAGAATTTATATTATGGGGCTTAGCGTCCCAAAATTGCTGTGGATTAGGAGGGCCGCAATAATAGAGAGCTACGGATTCATCGTGGCCACCTGGAGTTATTTAACGCGCACCGAAAGAATGACACAAGCATTTTTGCGTTTCCGTCGGAATGCGACAGGTGTGGCCGAAATGCTAAGGTCACCTTGTTACTGCAGCGACTATCGTTGAAAGTGAACGAATCAGCTGTGTGAAATTTCCCATAACAAGGTGGGATTTTGCCGACGTATCGAAGTATGCGAAATTTCGCCAGCGTGTCAAAGCTTGCAACAGCTCCATTCCTACCCTTGCAAGTCGACGGATTCGATGCAAAATGAACCTGGAATAACCGCAATTTGCCCATTGTATCCTGCGCTGCATTTGTGTGATCAGCACCACCGCAATGAGCACTCGCTGCTATCTGGAATGCAAGTGAATCCGTGCGCAAGACGAGCCGCATTTATGCACAAACTACTTTCGTTTCTCAAAAAAAAGAAAAAGAAAGCACCGTGCAGACTGCAACAAAGTTCACGCGCTGTATTAAGTGGGCACGCACTATTGTGCTGGGTCCAGCAAAAGAAGTTGTGCCACGAAGTGGTTGCAAGCAGGTGAGATGGACTGCCTGCTAGCACACCTAATTATCTCGAAGGAGAGATCGAATTCGGATTTAGGTGTTGTGTACATTAGTTGAGTGCCACTGCCTTCGTTATATTAACTGTGCCCTATATGCGCAGTTTTTAAAAGCACACGTTTTTCTCCTACAACGTTAAGTGTGCTTTTTGCGGAATGCCCACTTCATCTGTGTACGACATCTGAAAGCATGCTGTACATTATTGCAGACACGTACGTTCATGTAGACACAGAAAAGAGCATATTTTTCAAAGGAGAATGATTTATTTACAATAAAACAAAGGGAAAAGTGTCCACCATAGTTTCACTGTAGGTTTTCAACACAGAATGGGGACTTATATACCAAGCTCTGACAGTAACAAATAAAAGCCACACTGCTACAGGAAATACAAAAGCAGATAGGCAGTGTTAGTGCCTGCAGCTTTTAAAATGGGAAACAAGCATAACGCATTAACTTGCATGTACTTCTGCAGTTGCGAATAACAAGAGTTGGGTCCTCTCAGTTCACCATTTTCTCGTTCATTAAAGAAAGTTTTGTTTATGACCAAAACTACGTAAAATAGCAGATAACTACAAGATGAGAACAGAACACACATATGTACTAAACTTACTAAAAGGTCACATTTTCTATAGATAAGTTATCTAATGAGAAATTTAGACAGCTAAGTGCTCGCAGCTTTAATGAAAAATAGCTATCTATGACTAGCATGAAAAAAAAAAGAATGAAAGCGCTACATGAAAATGTACGAGGTGTGTTCAAAAAGAAACCAAACTTTTGAAATAGCACGCAAACCGGCAGAAAGCAACTCTGCGGCTACTGAACGCATGTTTAGACTGAACGGGTTTAGACAAAAAACTGCCATTTCCGCGTTTCGCTCTCACCATTGGTTGGTGAGCTACAGCCGCCGACGTGTGCACGTGTACAAGCTGTTTGTTGGATTAGTGCCAAAGTAACAATGAAAGAGGTCGAAGAACAACGTGTCTGTGTGAAATTTTGCTACAAACTTGGCAAACTTTCACAGAGACATTTCAATTGCTTAACCAAAGATACGGGGAAAACTGTATGAGCCGCGCTCAGTGCTATGAGTAGTTTAAGCATTTTGAACAAGGCAGAATGTCGGTTGGTGACAATCCAAAGCCTGTACGACCTTCCACATCAACAGATGATGACCATGTCGAGAGACTGCGTGCTGTGATCCGTGGAAATCGCCGTTTAACTCTTCGAGAACTAGCTGACGAAGTGGGCATCAGCATAGGATCATGGCGTCCTATTGCGAATGACAAACTTGAGATGTGTCGTGTCAGTGCTAAATTCGTGCCGCGTTTGTTGACTGTCGATCAGAAACACCTGTGTTGAAATAAGCCAGGAACTGCATGCCACTGGCAATGATAACGAAAACTTCTGTAACATCACAACAGGCCATTAGACGTGGGTTTATGGCTCTGATATTGAAACAAAAAGTTCAGTCGTTGCAGTGGGTGGGCGAACAGTCTTCCCGTTCAAGAAAGCACGCATGAGTCAGCAAAAAAAAATCAAGGTAATGGTGGTGTTTTCTGACTGGAAAGACATAGTCCATCAGGAATTTGTACCACGTGGTCAGATGGTAAACAAGGCTGTCTACCAAGGAACTCTAGCGCGTTTGCGGCATGCTGTGTGGAGTAGGAAGCGTGATTTGTGGGAAACCCAGACTTAATTGTTGCAACATGACAATGAGCTAGTTCACGCGTCGCTCCTTGTCTGGGGCTATCTAGCAAAACATCACTCTGGTGCCCCATCCACCGTACTTTCCAGACCTAGCCCAAGAAGCCTTTTTCCTGTTTCCCGAACTTAAAATCACGTTGAACGGACGTCGTTTCCAACCCGTAAAAGAAATTTCAAGACAATGCGATACGAGACCTACGCGCCATCCCATAAAAAGCTTTCCAGGAGGCTTTGCAAAAATGAATGAGATGGTAGGAACAGTGTATTGCCAGAAGAGGGGGCTGCTTTTATGGGGACATGCATAAAATGTTGTACAATAAGCAATAACAATGTTTAAAGCAAAAGTTTGGTTTCTTTTCGAACATACCTTGTACGTATTTCAATTGAAGAACTCTTTTGGAGCCAAGCAACATGAAAAATGTTTTGTCTTGCGGAGCACACTCTATATACATCCGCAGTCGTTGGTGAAGGCAGAGAGATCCAAGTGAAGTTTTTTTTTTATGCATACATTGCTAACAAGAGAAAAAAAGCATTTTTAAATATGTGTTTCATTTTGACATAATTTCTCAGTCATCAGAAAGACATTAGATATTATTCATATTATTCAAAGTTATTTGTCCTGATGGACTCCTGGGCCTCCTGGTAACAGTCGTACCTTGGAAGGAAAAATAAACCCCACCCAATGTTAGACGATTCCAAATAAATGCTTCACCTTGGCCCTCTTATGGCTATGTTTGTTCAATAGTTGTTCGAGGCCAATATAGTAGTGATCTTGTAAGAAACAGATCTCAATGTTAACCATAAGCTTCTGAGACTGCGAGATAACGATCCGAGGTCTTTATTTGACTGCTCTCATTTTGGTGTGGCTAAAAACCACACTTCAGTGCGCTTTATTGCACCTTGTTGGGGGAGAGAATGCTTGTTCAGACTGTGTTCAACACCCCACCATGCCCTGCTACTTGACATGGGGTTGTTGCTGTAGTGCACGGCATTCCATTGATGTGCACACATTCTCTTCCTTTCTATTTTAAATCTCGGCTCTCCTGTTGCCTTTAATTCCCTTTATATCGCTTCCTCAGCACAGTCACTTGTATTTACGCTGGTTAACGTGCCCGTCTTCCTATCTTTCTACCTCGTTTCTCCAAGAGCATATGTCAGCACTATAAAAACTAGGTTAAATGATTTACTACAGAAAGGTGAACATTCCATCTCACACACTTCACATGTGAATAACTCATAAGAGATGGTGAACATGCAAATGTGTCCACCTTTGAATATACAGCATTTATTTGAAATTTCCCTTGGCATTATTAGCACTAAAGTCCATCCCTAATTAATCTGAATATAATGAGTGCATACACAGTTGTAACAAAGTAATCAAAGCCATGACAATAGACACAAACACATAATGCTCTGGCAAGAACTAAAGGGAGAAACATACGTTCAGTTGCATTCTTCACGTTATGTACAAACACATTTCACATATACTTGGCCTCTTCGAAATCAACTCAATGTGCTTGGGCTTATGGTTTATTCACAGTCATATTTTCCACACATTGTAGGTAATTATCAATTGGCCCATATTGTCAGCTGGCTCTCAGGGGCACTCATTTATGTCCCTTACACTTACTGGCATTCAGTTTGTACTTGCATTTACACTGGCCTAAACTCAGTGCCTTCCACTGTTCTGAATCAGCATAAATTAGTGAGAGGCTCTCGAATATGTGTCTATCTCTACTGATATTACAGCTCGTGTAAGGGCATCAATGTTCTCCGCATGCGAGCAATATTGTAAACAGTTGTATCTTTCTGAGCCCCACACCACTTTTGAGCTGGCAAAATATGAGCTTTTTCTTTGTGTGCTTCATCATAAGCATATATTTCCGCACTGCAATGAACAGCCAATTTTGGCCTGATTTTCGCTTACCGGTGCGGTGGTCCACTCTAACGTTCCAATGGAGAGCCCGGGGTTCTGCTTTCATGGGTGGCGTTCTTATTAGTGTTGACGTCACACTTTATTCCTGTATAGAAATAAATTCAGTTAAGCGAGAATAAAAAGAAAATGCAGAACTTTGATAACTCGAGAAGCATAAACTCATAAGAAATGTTTTATTAAGGCCTATTTTGGGGCTAGTGGGTACTTCATAGTCGCGGATACACACAACATAGCAATCACCACAGAAAAGCAAAATGTCCAACTTGTAATGTTCTTTTGCTTCTTTCATAGTTTTTTTTCAAGCTATGCACTGCAGCGCTTTTATCTCACAACATTATGGAACGACGCAAGTACTGAAAACCAGATTTTCCGTATGCTATAAACTTGAATTGATACAATCGACGTGACATGTCGCGTTGTTGAAAATTGGCCGTTGCATAGAACTTCGCCGCTTCTACAAGTGACGAGTGTACTGCTTATCTCCAAGAGATATGTGGCAAATCCTGCGGCTGGTGCAAACGGTCACTTTGGAGCTGCTGCGTCGTCGGAGTGATTTGATTATGGTCGCATCAGGCAAGCTTAGAGCTAAATTGGGCTTTGAATTTTAGTGAACTACACGCATTAAACAGGAAAGCAGAAATCGACGCAAAAGACCCACTACACCGAGGAAAGTGCGTAACACACCAGGAAACTTTTTTCAAAATAGAACCGTCGTTTCAAACTGCAACTACGAAATGCATGAATTAATCCCGCAAAGCCCACGAAGGAATAAAAAAACACATTTCATGGTTCGAAACGCTACACGCGTTTACCAGCGCCGCTATAAAACGCAAGCCCTAACGAAATTCACGCCATGAAGTTTCACAAATGGACACCTGACTATGCAAGATTATCATACAATTGGGGGAACCTAAACGGAGCTACGCCTGCTGTTATAATTACTTCACACAACCAAAACGTGAGATATTTCAATCACCGATATTCAGTATCTGCGGGCTCATAATAATGCATGTAGAAATAAGCATTTAGTAAGCGTAGCGTATAGGAAAGCAAAAATCGAACTACCAAGGGACACAGGTCGCAGCTCTACAGCACTCACTCCTGGGTCCG
>NC_051160.1:82256436-82385981 GCF_013339745.2 Dermacentor silvarum
GTGGCCATAAATCTTGGAACTATGGACATGCATTGAAGCACTGGGCTCCCATGTATTTAACTCCTCCCGAAAGTATACCAAGCAAAATTGTTCATGCAGCTGTGGTAATCAGTGCTGCATTCAGCCTGAAATTGCAGAAAACGCAAAATCAGCAATGAAGTCGGAAACAAACTGCAATTTAAACTAATTGTAGAGTATAAAAGATGCAAATGAATGCCTAATTAAAAGCAGAAATAAATGCCAATTAAAGTAACAATAGTAGCCTTGCTCCTATTGGTCCAAGAAAGAGAAATGGGGGGAGGTGGGTGAACCGCCGAGCAGCCGACCCGGTGCCTGGATACCGAGTGCCGCCTATGTATCGGCGAGCATTTCAAGCCCTCGAAGCAAACTGCGCTGCCAATATTGCATTATGTCGGTTTGGTGGCTGATATGAGCGGGGGCGTCAGTTTAAATACGTCACCTCAGCGACTCTTTCCACAGCGCCCATATTTATCGCGCGTGTGGTATCTTTCCATAGGAATTACGGCAGAAAGTGCAAGCATATCTCTATACTACGTATCACGCGGTGTGCGCAATTGCTCGGTATATAAAAGGCGCGACTAAAAGCAAGCAGTCACCGATAGCTGAGAGAATCGATCAGTAACTCAAGATGAAATATTGTATTCTCCTTGCATTTTTGGGAGCTGCATTGGGTAGGTCATTTTGAAATATGAAGACTATTATTGGGGCTTATAAAACGTTCACAATGTTTAGAGTGGTCGACCGCCTACAAGGGATCATTCCGCTTGACTTCCTATGAAATTCTGGCGTATACAAAGAGATGGCGACTGTGCGGCCATTAATAAATTACGTCATGGTTTACTAAGAAAACGCGGCAATCGCCACGCGCGATATACGACATCACAAGCACCCTAAACTGAAGATTTACCTGTTCGCCAATCATTATATATTCACACACGGGAGCCGTACCTCCGGTAGGAAAACAAGACTGGTATTTCTAAGTGATGCTGCGGCAATCGCAACGCCTGAAGACAGCATTGTAGAGAATCACACGATTTTCTGACTTGATGTGTCGCCCATTCTATTACACGAAAAAGTTACTCGGGGGGTTGTGAAAACTTCTTTGAAACCGCCGTTTCATTTGTCATTGTGCGCGGTATCTTGCTACTGAAGGCTCGTGATTTTTTTTTTTTTTTTGCTCCTTTCCCTTGCAGTCGAAACAAAAACGTCCCTATTCGGCGTGCGATGACTCGAGCTATTCTGCGAACTCCTAAACCTCAGCATATGTCGTAGAGGCAAATACACTTAAGAATATGTTGACGCATGCGTATATATATATATATATATATATATATATATATATATATATATATATGTGGACGCGAGCAGGAGGTTGCGGACGTAGAACTCCATGGTCGCCCGAACACTGTCTTTTTATTCTTCGTCTTCCTCTGATTCCATGCACGGACCATCTGTGCACCGTTACACGTATATATATATATATATATATATATATATATATATATATATATATAGAGAGAGAGAGAGAGAGAGAGAGAGAAATTCAGAGGAATAGCAAGTCAAGAAACATGGTGCTTCTTCACGCAATTGTCGAGAAAGAGATTACTTAGAATCACTGTCTTTCAATTTCAAACATTCTGCTTGAAACACGATACGCTGTTTTTGGACATATTATTAGGCAATTCAGTTCAATTAATCATTAATTCCAAAATATATCATAACGCAAGCAGCATGGATGCGTCTGCTGGCGAGGTGGCAGCAGAGGGTGGCTTCAGTGAAATGTTTCGCTTTTTAAATCCAGCAGCTTGCTTTCAAACCTCTGGATACATTTTACAAGGTTTATGACGCTGCGTCCGAGAACATTTCTGTAAAACCGTGCAATTTTCCTTTAAAGATTTGATGACTGTACAAGGGTTCTCGATTTTGCAAGGAGCCTTGCGTCGACTTAAAACACTAACTTCAATGCTTCGTTCGCTATTTCATTCTGCAACAGGCAGCACTTAAATAGCGAATTCTTTGCTTAAAGCGTTGGTCCTGGCTTGTTAAATGTCAAAAACACGGCAGAAGTCTGCCTTCTAGTTCCATAAGACATAATGGCTTCAATACACTATAGCTTAGCAGAAAACAGCTTGTCTGGCATCTAAATATACCAGGTGTCAGGTTTTTAAATACACCAGGTGGCACATAGAACAATTCTAGTTCTTGAGCTGGTCTAGTCAAAGAGGCGGACATTACTTGCACGAAAAAAAAACGAAATGCATTGTAGCAGATTGCCTATTTCATGTTCCTTTCAAGGCATAGCTGTTAAACAAGGATCCATCAACAAAGCATGCAGTGCATTGTTGATGGGATGATGCATGATCCATCATCAATGCATTGAAATGCATTGTCGAGGGATCGTTGTTTAGCGGTTAGGTCTTTAAAGGAACATTTCTACGGTGTATTACGCTACACAGGCATGCCCGAAGAGGCGGAATAGAACATCGTTAACAATTTCCCGCATGCAAGCCAGCGCGTGACGATGTTTGGTTCACTTTCCGAACGCCGACGTTTTACCATTGGTCCAACCTCATCCACCGTCGTTGTACGACGACTGCCACACAACTGGCGGTGCACTTGTTCACGCGAGCGTTGTCAGGTGTTTCGTAGCTTACAGGGTGCTGTTACTTGTATCCAGCAGGAGTTAAGTGCGGCGTCTCTCCAAGATGTCACACCCGTCTATATACTTTGAACACCGTCCGTGTAGTCCAAGCACAAAGCTAAAGCTTGCTAATGCTGTCAATGCTTCACTCTTTGTGCCAAACTGCCAGTTTTCTGAAAAACGTAAATCAATAAAAGTTGTCCGACAGCCGGATTCGAACACAGGAGAACTAGCACAAAAGTCCGATACTGTAATCATTGCGTCATAGACGCGTTCCCCCACAGCGGCATGTCTCATTATCCGATGGTACTTTTCCTACGTAATACCTCGAAATTTTTAAGAATAATTAGCAAGTCATCATACGTAAGATAATTGTGCTCAGTCATACATAGTGCAATCCAAAAATGTGCGCCGATCCCGAGAATACTTAAGTAGAAAAAAATTCCAACGCGACCGGTCACTCCTCCTACTTCTCTAATGCAAGCGTTGACGCGATAGAGTGTCGGGCACAGTGACTCCGCCTTTACTTTACCCCCAAATTGCTAAGGAAGTACTTGCCCTTGATTAACCTCAACTAGAAGTTGAATCTTGATCGACTTCAACTGGAAGTTGAATCTTTTTGCAACTTCATTTTAGGAATTTGCACTTTCTTCCCGCTTCTATGTCCACTGTCAACACAAAAAGGTGGGCTATCTTTAAAAGGGTTCTAGACTAACAGTGTCTGCTAAGGAAAAGTGAGTTCTTTATTGCCTGGCTGCAACATTGCGATGGAAACATGTGCCATAAAGTCAGTAATTATTACATAATTACTGAATCACTGAATCAAAGAACTATTTCTTTGACAGTCTTGACTATTTCATTTGTCGAGCAAGTAACGTCCGCCGCTGTCTTAACTACTAGAGAAATGTTGAAACAACGCTATCTGGCATACGCGATTTCCAAAAGAAAGTATCTCCGAAATAAAAAAACAAAAAAAAAGCAAGTGGGTACAAACTAACTCTTCGATGCTTCTGATGAAGAGAAAACATGTTCGGTCTTCGACCGAGGTGTGCTCGCTTGCACTGTAGGCGCTGGTAATTGGTATGCAGTTTGCAAAAAAAAAATGCTTATCACACGCAGCGCAGAGAAACGCCATCTGCAGACTGCCGGTGGACGACGGCATCTGCAAGGCACTCATTCCACGCTTCTACTTCAACGCTGAAACCGGGAAGTGCACCTCGTTCTTCTATGGTGGCTGCGAGGGAAACGAGAACAACTTTGAGACCATCGAGGAGTGCGAAAAGACATGCGCTGGTGAGTGTGCCGTTTATTGTCGTCCATTATTCTGTTTAAAACCGAGTATGCAGCCGCGACACGAGCGTTTTGCCGATGCGTTGTCCACTGCGCACCATCGTGATAATAGTTGAGGATGAATATGGCATTCACGTGAGACTGCATTGGCCTTAGAGATCCCTACCGCCGAGCAACGGCCCACACCTATCGTTGGCAGAGCTGTATGTACCAGTTTCTGCAACTTGCTGTGAGAACCGAGATAAAACTATTTTTTTTATCCTGATGCTGTTTAGGGAACGGTCAAGATTGAGAGAGCAATGAAATTGTTGCAAGGATAAACATTTGCCAATATAGAATACTACTAAGAGCTAAATTCAAGTTCATGATATACAGGTACGTGATTCAGATAGACCACCATTCCTATGAAATGCGTTGCTGAGGAAATAGTAGGTTCGTCGTTTCGGTGCAACATGTGTCTCTTCCATAAGTTGTGCAGTCTATAGACCAAAACATGTAAAATGGTATTACTTTTATGTTCCTCTTTGCGTCTGCTTTTGTCGATGTGCAAGTGGATGAGACTGTCCATAGGTTGTTTGACATTTATGTAACTCGCATGAGTCACTTGTGCCCTGCGATAAATACCGTCAAAGAAAGGAAAAGAAATATTCGCATCACTGTCGTAAATTATACTGCATTTTCGTGATTTTTGTGTTCTCATCTTGATTTTAAGGCTTAAATACATAAGGACGGTAGATGCTAAGGCATGCATATGCTCACAGGCTTCACTCTGGCGTTTCAGTTGTCATACCACTAAACTCTTTGTGCTGTATGTATTTGTCTTTTCAATGAGCCCCAAAATGCCTTACGTTTTGGATTAAAGCATGAGGTTAAACACGGCGTGGTGATTTCGTTACATGGTTATTTTCCTAAACTGTCAATTTTACGGTGTTTATACAAACACCCACATTATTTCCCCACGTAACATCATGAGAAGGCTTCCGAGGTGGTATTCCTAGGCTCACTGACAAGAAATCTGTTGTGTGTGTGCGATTTTAGCAATGGACTACTTATCTAGGGACAGCCAACTGGCGATTTTCTTGTACTGACACTGCAAGAAGAATGGACACTGACTTTCACTAGAAATTTCGTGAAAGCTCTTTCATTCTATTGGGACAAAAGTGATAGAGGTGAGTTTAATTAATCTAGAAAAGAAGCTTAACGCACGTCTCTGGAAGCTGAGTTCTCAACTTTTATTTTCTCCAGCACCGCTGGCGTCGCGCTTCTGGCGTACGTGCAGATATATTTAATTTCATTGGCGGATCCTCAGAATACGTAGAATTCTAAAACCTCACATATCGAACTTTTCGCGCGTATGCATTTGTTTCATTTTGATGGGAAGCAGTACATTTGAAACACGTCATTTCGTTAATATGCAGAACCCAAACGACCTAGCGACTTTGAAGGCGCTGATTTCAAGACCGGCTGCCAGCCGGCGGCCGACAGTGGTTCTTGCAACCAACAGTTGGAGCGCTGGTACTACAATGTCGTCTCGGGAGAGTGTGAAACATTCGTCTACGGAGGCTGCGGCGGCAACGAAAACAATTACGAAAGCGTGTGGGAGTGCGAAATCGCCTGCAAGGCCACGTGTAAGTTTGATGAGCAATGTCAGCTCGTTCTGTGCTCGCTTTTCTGTTTACATTAGTTTTTCAGAACATAAATAGGTAACCGAAGGGCCATGTTCTGTCATTTGAACACACGAGTATTGAACAGGTAATGAGGACCAATTGATTGAATCGAATTTATTAATCACGAAAAGATACGTACATTGTGTATGATATAAAGGTGGGGCCCTATAACTCTCGTAGGAGTTGTGAAGGGGACCTTATATATATGTTATATGCTGTTTATTTGCCCTTATCAATCGTCCCAATATGGACACCTCTTTTATTTATTTCAAGCACTTGCTGCAAGCACTTAGTGGGGCTTAGGCTTTGTGAAATTGGGCGTAGGGAATGATGCGGAAAGAGGCGAGTTCTGTTTTAAATGCAGAGGTCGCCTTTTCGGACCTCGTCGGAAAAGTGCCAGCCACCAGGAAAGCAGGCATTTGCACTAAGGTAGCTCACGACACGTGGAAAAGTAAACAAGTTAACGGAATTAGAGGTAGTAAACATGAAATCTTTCAATTTGATCGCATGAAGAAGAGTAGAATTGACTAAAAATGTCGGGAACGGCTTATAACTATGAATATTACAGGGCTTTTAAAATTACCAACCTTCGAACTTGCATATTTCGACCTGCCACAACAGGAAACGTTCTCTACAAGAAATACTACAGAAGAAGCCCATCAACTTCATAGGCACATACAAGTGATCTATGCTTATAGCATACGCTAAAGAGGATGAAGGCAAAAGCCTACGCACTCAAGAGACATTAATTACATTTATTGATATTCTCATTGGAATGCACTCTAACTTCGTAATACTTGTTTTCCCATGAAAGGTAGAGCGTTCGACACCCACAAACGATCCTAGGCTCGAGTGTCCTAATTACCTCTATCTTAATTAACTGTCCCTTAATAACCCTTGCCTTAGGTAACACCAAAGGTCGTGGGTTCGACTCCCACCAAAGGTCATTGGTTCGGGTGCCTTAACGATCTCTGCCTTAATTAGGGTATAGTTAATTAAGGCGCTCGAACCCACAATTTTTGTTTGTGGCTCCATGTGGCATGGTGGCGGTGCCATAACGACGGAAAACAGATTTTTTTACCCATGAGCCATCTGAGGCTTTCGCTTTAATAAAGGAGGACAAAGCATGACGTTAGGAAGTAGTAATTTATTTTGTAAGTGCGAACACTTTAAATGCGATGTACGTCTCGGCAAAGTAATTTGAACGTTTAGTAGCCACTTTGTTGTTTCATCACAGTAGTATTCGCAAGCGGTAGATTAGCACTGTAGGGAGGGAGAAGTTAGTAATAAAATTTCCACAATTGAGCAGATATATCGTCAGTGGTTCTCGGTATGCTTGGGTTCCTCCTCCACAGGAATACCTGCAATCAGGTCTCCAAATTCTCAAAAAGTTCAGTTGCGCGCCTTGAATACATGAAGCATTTGCTCACCCACTTGCACGTGGGCGAGCTTACCTCACTGCCCCAGTGCCTATAAAACATGCGGCTGAGGGCGACTTCGAACATTTGATTTCAAAAGCCGGCAGATCCCACGCCCTGTGGGAATCGATGTTATGCGAAGCAGTGTGCGGGGAGCCTACAAAGGTACCGAAACGACCTTGAGATCACCTAGACGTATATAGGCGGCTGTTTCATGACCTACGTGACACGCATGTCATGAAATGCATGTCAAGAATCCTCAGGAGTCCCTTTAGCTACGCCTAAGAGACATTAAGGCGAAAGCCTTAGTCATGCTCATGGCTATGACTTCGACCATCAGCATTTAGCCTTTACATTCACTTAGTACCACATCCGAACCCATTCAAATGGTTTTTGAGTGTTAATCTTTTTTCGCTGAGTCATTGTCATTTTTGCTGAGTCATCATGACTATTACTTCTATCATCATCATTTACTGTTTCCTACATTTAGTGCCCACGTTCGAACCCATTTCAGTGGTTTCTGAGTGTTAATCCTTTTACCTGAGTCAGTGTCTTTTTTGCTGAGTCATGCTCATGACTACGACTTCTACCGCCATTCTGTAGAGTTTCTTTCGCTTAGTACCCACTTCCAAATTCAGTTCTGTGGTTTTTGAGTGTTAATCTTTTTTCTGTGGACTCATTGTCATTTTTGCTGAGTCGATCTCATGACTATGACTTCTACCACCATTCTTCAGTGCGCAAACGTACCAGTCTATTCCAGTGGTTTTTGAATGTTAATCTTTATTTGCAATGCCGTTGTCATTTCTGCGGCGTCGTGCTCATGGCTATGACTTCGACCATCATGCTTTAGTGTTTCCTTCACATAGTACCGACGTCCAAACCAATTTCAGTGGTTTTTGAGTGTTAATCTCTTTTTTTCGTTGTGTCGTCATTATAGGTGGCTGTTTCATGACCTACATGACACGCATTTCACCACATTCATGACATGCCCTATCACTTAAGTTCGTCATACACTCTTCTCTTAGTATGCCAATTTTGGTACCTAACAAGGTAAAGAAACAACCATAAGAGCACCAAGACGTAGGCGGCTGTTTCATGCTGCATGACATACATGACCTATCATTTATGTTCTTTATACGCTCTTTTCATACTCTGTCAATTTTGGTAAATACCAAGTTAACGAAACGACCATGAGAGCACCAAGACGTAGGCGGTTAGATAGATAGATACTGTAAAAGTAGCAAATGTTCGCCAAGAAATGCTTTGCATTTAAAAGCACGGATTGCCAATATATTTCATATGCCCCACTCTCATAGCCGAAATATCCCTTTGGGATGTTACAAATAGTCAGTGAACTTTCATGAGTTCTCTTGATACCCCGTGCAACTGAGAATGATTGCCTTAGAATAAACCAAAGCAGCGTGTATAGCTCTATGCGGCAGTTGAACATACTGATGTGTCTTGTTTGTAGGAAATGGTATTATTAGCCTTTCTTGTTAATTTTGCTCTCTTCTTGACAATGACGCTTCTAGTAAAGAAGGGATTCTTGCATGAAAGGCAGCCGTACATGTACAATGTATTCAGGCATGATTACATGTGACGTAAAAAAATTTGCAGCTACAGCTCCTCCATCTGCATTCAATTAAACTAGCGTCATAGACAACGCTTTCCTTCGTCGGTTGAGTAGAGTGCTACTTATCGAAGGGTTCAGAGCGAAAATGCTTTGGTACAATCCATTACCGGTGACATATCTCCAGTTTACAGTGAACCTAACCGCCATTGTGAGATTCTATTTGTGTGATTGTGAGATTGTGAGGCCTTTATTGCTTCTTCATATATGTAGCCATTTGTGTGTAATGGATATAAGGGGCAAGCGTGTGTTTAATAAAGAAAAACAAAGCCGCCACATCTCGAAGCGAAAGTCTAGCAGAACCCTTTTTCAAACGAAGCTTGTATCGCCTGACTCTTGCCTTCGGTGTGGCTGTCGTCGTACGCGAAAAACCTTCTCACCCGCAGCTGGCGGCCGGAAACCCTCCTCACCCACAGCTAGCGCGCCGGAAACCCTCCCGCTCCTGCAAGTGACGCGCCGGATCGCGCCACTGTCCCAAGCAATCACAAGCGCTCTCTCTCTCCGGATAAGGGAAAGGAGGGTTCGCTTGCTCCGCGCGCACCGTTTCTCGCCAGTTCAAGGCCAGCTCCATTATTGCTAGGCAGCGCTTGGTCCGCTCCGCCGAAGAGAAGGCAACTTTCAAAAAACGACAGCGGGAGCGGGCCGGTGAACGTGGGCGAGCTCGCCGGGCGAATCGACCGTTTCTCATCCACCAACAACCATGTCTGTCTAATATGTTACAAACGCAAGGGTTGGAGAAGCTTCGCGTGCACCCCTGTTTCCGGTAGGCGAGGGGTTCTACGTTTTTTACAGCGGCGCTGTTAAGCTTTTCATAAGTCCGCTTAGTGCTGACAGAAAACTCGGCCCAGCTGTGCGTCGCCGAGCCACGCAACCTCCTCGCATCACACACGTGCGTAGGGCGGAGTCTCGCCGCGGCAAGCGCGCGCTTCGCCTTCCCTCTCCGCAGCCGAGGAGAAGCAAGTGTTTGCTTAGCATGACGTCACTAATCTGAGCAGCCGGTGCGCCGACAGACGTGTCGCTTCTCGTCTAGTGAACATGCGTGCACAGCTGCCACTAGGCGACCGAAGAAAGGGAAGACACCCGAGGAATCCTTAGTATTAACCTAGCCTAACCATGTATACCCTCGCAAAACTTAGCAAAACCTAGCAACACTTACCAAAAGCCGGAGGTAGCTTCGCTTTGACCCAGCCTTGCACCACTAGTGCAAACTGCCGCATTTTTTCCTTCTAATAATGGAAGTTGTTTTGTTTGTTCTCTTTACAGGACAAACATCACCGGACGGTCAGTTCAGAAGTTGAGGCAACTTGGGGCTTCTGACGCCATCGGCGAAGCCTCTAAATATAGCTCAAAAATAAAATTGTAGTGTTAGGTGACGCGAAAAAAACCATTGTCTGCTTTTCGCTTTTACTTCTCTTTCATTTATCTGTATACCCATTTTTATCAGTGTCGTTACCATCCTTAGCTACTACTATAATTAATTCCCGGTTCATGGCCACTTTTCGGGTTCTCCGTCCTATTTACCGCTCTGTCATGCTAATTACCACAACATTTTTTGAACATCATGATCATTTTATCAATATTTACATTCCTCATGCCATTACCTATCGATATACATATACATGTTATGGGGTTTGTAATGATCTTAACGTGTTATCAACTTTTTCTACATAATTTTACCAATTTCTTGTCTTATTTTTGGCCTTAAAACAGCGTTACCGACACGGGACACAGAAAAGAGAGTGGACACACACAGCGATCAGTTGTAGTTCAGCGTCGTGTGTGTCCACTCTTTTTTCAGTGTCCTGTGTCGTTAGTGCTGTGTTTAAGTAACATGAAAAACGCCCAACTCACCCAATTTGCCGTTCTTCTTAATAATTTCACCCAGACAGCAAAATGAGCACTTTTAAGCATTTCGTTGTCTGTTTTTCTACCGGGAAGAGACGACCAGGGGCACCAGAACGCATGCGATAGCGGTGGAGTCGTAGGCTCATAAATGACGGCACCCGTGTTACGCCAGCACACAGGAATCTAAAGATTGTAAAGAGTCACTATTTTGTGAGTAGAGCACGCTCTACTATACACTCCTAGCAAATACCGGCCTAAAACAACGCATATAGGGCGGAAAGTAGATCAAAATTTCGACGCTTATAAGTGGCTCACTGTAAGCGGCCTCGTGCTATGCGGCCTGCATTTAAACGGCCCATATTAGGGCCGCTTAGCGTACGTCACGCATAACCCCAAATTTTTATGTGGTATTTCCGATCAAATCTCTCCTGCATACTAAGCGGCTCAAATCTTATGCGGCCCAATGTTTACTTTTTACGAAAAAAATGATTTATGTAATTAACGAGCGGTGCCGTCTAGCGTGGTTTCGCACGCTGTTTCATAGACATTGCATAGAACCACATTATAGGAAATTGACAGCACACAATACAAGCATCGTAACGCACATCACAATAACATGGGAACACTGGGAATCGAACCCGGGTACACCGCGTGAGAACCAAACACGCTTACCACTACTCCACATCACTACGCTGTCGCGGAGGACTCGCACAGCTATTTGTAGACACATTTGTGTTTCTGAGGCTGTCGTTTTATGTCGATCGTTCACCGCCGGCGATCGTGAGTGATATACACATAGTTTGTGCAGCTGTTACCGATGCTTAGGTGCTTGGTGACAGTATATGTATTTAAATGAGTATTAGTATATGAATAGTGCTTTCAACAGCTGTCATGTGGGGTGGAAAGGCTAAATGGGGTGGGATTACGGAGCATGGGAGCTGCACGAAAAGAAAAACTGCTTCGCCAGGCAATTGTAGTTCTTTAATATTGTCTCTTTATTCGCTATGATGCGGCTGCAGTCACTGTTTAACCGGGAACTCGGCTTTTTCTGAGAAACTTTCAACCTCGTTCAGAAGGTTCAGTTGAAGCTGATCCGCGCTGTTGCGCTGCCTCGACGGTATAACGACAGTACAGCTCCGATATTCTGAGACGTCGAATACGCGGGCGGGATATTACCGGCTCGTCTAAGTTTGTTGAATCGACAAATATTTCCATTCACCTCCGCTGGCCTCAACAGGCCAGGCAACAGACCTCAACAGCCGAAAGACTGACATATATAGCTTTTGTGAGTATCAAGAAGAATTCTCTCGAACCGATCCTATTATGCTGTTTCGTTGTAGTTAATGATTCAGTGTTTATTTTGAAGCAGCAAGGCGCGTCGGTATCTCCGCCCATGAGCCTACCGTAACAGCATTACAAATATCGGAAGCTTCACTGCCTTGCACACGCTAGCTTGTTTTCACCTCTTCACCTGCCAGGCGCATGCACGCGACGTTGCAACGAGCTACCGTGGCCATACCTGCAGTGCCGTCGAGCTTACAAAGGAACGAAGGGAGGTAAAAAATCGAGGCATCGCTAAAGAATTTATATTATGGGGCTTAGCGTCCCAAAATTGCTGTGGATTAGGAGGGCCGCAATAATAGAGAGCTACGGATTCATCGTGGCCACCTGGAGTTATTTAACGCGCACCGAAAGAATGACACAAGCATTTTTGCGTTTCCGTCGGAATGCGACAGGTGTGGCCGAAATGCTAAGGTCACCTTGTTACTGCAGCGACTATCGTTGAAAGTGAACGAATCAGCTGTGTGAAATTTCCCATAACAAGGTGGGATTTTGCCGACGTATCGAAGTATGCGAAATTTCGCCAGCGTGTCAAAGCTTGCAACAGCTCCATTCCTACCCTTGCAAGTCGACGGATTCGATGCAAAATGAACCTGGAATAACCGCAATTTGCCCATTGTATCCTGCGCTGCATTTGTGTGATCAGCACCACCGCAATGAGCACTCGCTGCTATCTGGAATGCAAGTGAATCCGTGCGCAAGACGAGCCGCATTTATGCACAAACTACTTTTCGTTATCTCAAAAAAAAAAGAAAAAGAAAGCACCGTGCAGACTGCAACAAAGTTCACGCGCTGTATTAAGTGGGCACGCACTATTGTGCTGGGTCCAGCAAAAGAAGTTGTGCCACGAAGTGGTTGCAAGCAGGTGAGATGGACTGCCTGCTAGCACACCTAATTATCTCGAAGGAGAGATCGAATTCGGATTTAGGTGTTGTGTACATTAGTTGAGTGCCACTGCCTTCGTTATATTAACTGTGCCCTATATGCACAGTTTTTAAAAGCACACGTTTTTCTCCTACAACGTTAAGTATGCTTTTTGCGGAATGCCCACTTCATCTGTGTACGACATCTGAAAGCATGCTGTACATTACTGCAGACACGTACGTTCATGTAGACACAGAAAAGAGCATATTTTTCAAAGGAGAATGATTTATTTACAATAAAACAAAGTGAAAAGTGTCCACCATAGTTTCACTGTAGGTTTTCAACACAGAATGGGGACTTATATACCAAGCTCTGACAGTAACAAATAAAAGCCACACTGCTACAGGAAATACAAAAGCAGATAGGCAGTGTTAGTGCCTGCAGCTTTTAAAATGGGAAACAAGCATAACGCATTAACTTGCATGTACTTCTGCAGTTGCGAATAACAAGAGTTGGGTCTCTCAGTTCACCATTTTCTCGTTCATTAAAGAAAGTTTTGTTTATGACCAAAACTACGTAAAATAGCAGATAACTACAAGATGAGAAACAGAACACACATATGTACTAAACTTACTAAAAGGTCACATTTTCTATAGATAAGTTATCTAATGAGGAATTTAGACAGCTAAGTGCTCGCAGCTTTAATGAAAAATAGCTATCCATGGCTAGCATGAAAAAAAAAAGAATGAAAGCGCTGCATGAAAATGTACGAGGTGTGTTCAAAAAGAAACCAAACTTTTGAAATAGCACGCAAACCGGCAGAAAGCAACTCAGCGGCTACTGAACGCATGTAGCAGCGGGTTTAGACAAAAAAACTGCCAATTCCGCGTTTCGCTCTCACCATTGGTTGGTGAGCTACAGCCGCCGACGTGTGCACGTGTACAAGCTGTTTGTTGGATTAGTGCCAAAGTAACAATGAAAGAGGTCGAAGAACAACGTGTCTGTGTGAAATTTTGCTACAAACTTGGCAAAACTTTCACAGAGACATTTCAATTGCTTAACCAAAGATACGGGGAAAACTGTATGAGCCGCGCTCAGTGCTATGAGTAGTTTAAGCATTTTGAACAAGGCAGAATGTCGGTTGGTGACAATCCAAAGCCTGCACGACCTTCCACATCAACAGATGATGACCATGTCGAGAGACTGCGTGCTGTGATCCGTGGAAATCGCCGTTTAACTGTTCGAGAACTAGCTGACGAAGTGGGCATCAGCATAGGATCATGGCATCCTATTGCGAATGACAAACGTGAGATGTGTCGTGTCAGTGCTAAATTCGTGCCGTGTTTGTTGACTGTCGATCAGAAACACCTGTGTTAAAATAAGCCAGGAACTGCATGCCACTGCTAATGATAACGAAAACTTCTGTAACATCACAACAGGCCATTAGACGTGGGTTTATGGCTCTGATATTGAAACAAAAAGTTCAGTCGTTGCAGTGGGTGGGCGAACAGTCTTCCCGTCCAAGAAAGCACGAATGAGTCAGCAAAAAAAAAAATCAAGGTAATGGTGGTGTTTTCTGACTGGAAAGACATAGTCCATCAGGAATTTGTACCACGTGGTCAGATGGTAAACAAGGCTGTCTACCAAGGAACTCTAGCGCGTTTGCGGCATGCTGTGTGGAGTAGGAAGCGTGATTTGTGGGAAACCCAGACTTAATTGTTGCAACATGACAATGAGCTAGTTCACGCGTCGCTCCTTGTCTGCGGCTATCTAGCAAAACATCACACTCTCGTGCCCCATCCACCGTACTTTCCAGACCTAGCCCAAGAAGCCTTTTTCCTGTTTCCCGAACTTAAAATCACGTTGAACGGACGTCGTTTCCAACCCGTAAAAGAAATTTCAAGACAATGCGATACGAGACCTACGCGCCATCCCAGAAAAAGCTTTCCAGGAGGCTTTGCAAAAATGAATGAGATGGTAGGAACAATGTATTGCCAGAAGAGGTGGCTGCTTTGATGGGGACATGCATTAAATGTTGTACAATAAGCAATAACAATGTTAAAGCAAAAGTTTGGTTTCTTTTCGAACATACCTTGTACGTATTTCAATTGAAGAACTCTTTTGGGAGCCAAGCAACATGAAAAATGTTTTGTCTTGCGGAGCACACTCTATATACATGCCGCAGTCGTTGGGTGAATGCAGAGAGATCCAAGTGAAGTTTTTTTTTTATGCATACATTGCTAACAAGAGAAAAAAAGCATTTTTAAATATGTGTTTCATTTTGACATAATTTCTCAGTCATCAGAAAGACATTAGATATTATTCATATATATTCAAAGTTATTTGTCCTGATGACTCCTGGGCCTCCTGGTAACAGTCGTACCTGGAAGGAAAAATAAACCCCACCCAATGTTAGACGATTCCAAATAAATGCTTCACCTTGGCCCTCTTATGGCTATGTTTGTTCAATAGTTGTTCGAGGCCAATATAGTAGTGATCTTGTAAGAAACAGATCTCAATGTTAACCATAAGCTTCTGAGACTGCGAGATAACGATCCGAGGTCTTTTATTTGACTGCTCTCATTTTGGTGTGGCTAAAAAACCACACTTCAGTGCGCTTTATTGCACCTTGTTGGGGGAGAGAATGCTTGTTCAGACTGTGTTCAACACCCCACCATTGCCCTGCTACTTGACATGGGGGTTGTTGCTGTAGTGCACGGCATTCCATTGATGTGCACACATTCTCTTCCTTTCTATTTTAAATCTCGGCTCTCCTGTTGCCTTTAATTCCCTTTATATCGCTTCCTCAGCACAGTCACTTGTATTTACGCTGGTTAACGTGCCCGTCTTCCTATCTTTCTACCTCGTTTCTCCAAGAGCATGTGTCAGCATTATAAAAATAGGTTAAATGATTTACTACAGAAAGGTGAACATTCCATATCACACACTTCACATGTGAATAACTCATAAGAGATTGTGAACATGCGAATGTGTCCGACCTTTGAATATACAGCATTTTATTTGAAATTTCCCTGGCATTATTAGCACTAAAGTCCATCCCTAATGAATCTGAATATAATGAGTGCATACACAGTGTAAACAAAGTAATCAAGCCATGACAATAGACACAAACACATAATGCTCTGGCAAGCAACTAAAGGGAGAAACATACGTTCAGTTGCATTCTTCACGTTATGTACAAACACATTTCACATATACTTGGCCTCTTCGAAATCAACTCAATGTGCTTGGGCTTATGGTTTATTTCACAGTCATATTTCCACACGTTGTAGGTAATTATCAATTGGCCCATATTGTCAGCTGGCTCTCAGGGGCACTCATTTATGTCCCTTACACTTACTGGCATTCAGTTGTACTTGCATTTACACTGGCCTAAACTCAGTGCCTTCCCACTGTTCTGAAATCAGCATAAATTAGTGAGAGGCTCTCGAATGTGTGTCTATCTCTACTGATATTACAGCTCGTGTAAGTGCATCAATGTTCTCCACATGCGAGCAATATTGTAAACACTTGTATCTTTCTGAGCCCCACACCACTTTTGAACTGGCAAAATATGAGCTTTTTCTTTGTGTGCTTCATCATAAGCATATATTTCCGCACGGCAATGAACAGCCAATTTTGGCCTGATTTTCGCTTACCGGTGCGGTGGTCCACTCTAAAGTTCCAATGGAGAGCCCGGGGTTCTGCTTTCATGGGTGGCGTTCTTATTAGTGTTGACGTCACACTTTATTCCTGTATAGAAATAAATTCAGTTAAGCGAGAATAAAAAGAAAATGCAGCACTTTGATAACTCGAGAAGCATAAACTCAGAAGAAATGTCTTATTAAGGCCTATTTTGGGGCTAGTGGGTACTTCATAGTCGCGGATACACACAACATAGCAATCACCACACAAAAGCAAAATGTCCAACTTGTAATGTTCTTTTGCTTCTTTCATAGTTTTTTTCAGCTATGCACGCAGCGCTTTTATCTCACAACATTATGGAACGACGCAAGTACTGAAAACCAGATTTTACCGTATGCTATAAAACTTGAATTTGCTACAATCGACGTGACATGTCGCGTTGTTGAAAATTTGCCAGTTGCATAGAACTTCGCCGCTTCTACAAGTGACGAGTGTACTGCTTATCTCCAAGAGATAATGTGGCAAATCCTGCGGCTGGTGCAAACCGTCACTTTGGAGCTGCTGGGTCGTCGGAGTGATTTGATTATGGTCGCATCAGGCAAGCTTAGAGCTAAATTGGGCTTTGAATTTTAGTGAACTACACGAATTAAACACGAAAGCCAGAAATCTACGCAAATAGACCCACTACACCGAGGAAAGTGCGTAACACACCAGAAAGCTTTTTTCAAAATAGAACCGTCGTTTTACAAACTGAAACTACGAAATGCAATGAATTAATCCCGCAAAGCCCGCGAAAGGAATAAAAAAACACATTTCATGGTTAGAACGCTACACGCGTTTACCAGCGCCGCTATAAAACGCAAGCCCTAACGAAAATTCACGCATGAAGTTTCAACAAATGGACACCTGACTATGCAAGATTATCATACAAATGGGGGAAACCTAAACGGAGCTACGCCTGCTGTTATAATTACTTGACACGCCAAAACTTCCAATGCGCGTGTTCACATTAGTACTACACGTTGAGATATTTCAATCACCGATATTCAGTATCTGCGGGCTCATAATAATGCAATGGTAGAAATTAAGCATTTAGTAAGCGTAGCGTATAGGAAGCAAAAATCGACCTACCAAATAGGCACAGGTTCGCAGCTCTACAGCACTCACTCCTGGGTCCGCCGATCCAGCGCACATGGCGGGCCGCCGCCGCTGATCACCCGTGTGGCCGTTGTACTCGCACGAGTTGTCGAAGTTGCACTGCTTTCTTGAAATTTCCGGTAACTACTGTGGATTTGAACATCCCTGACATCACCGAGAGCGTTCACCGACGCGGCCAGATCACTTCACAACACGGACACAGTCGCTTAACGTCACCGCTACAAAGATATGACGATAATTACCACCGAAAACAATCGCCTCGTCCGCCGGCATACGCCATGTTCTCGCTCCTTCCCGGTCCGGTTGGCGCAGCCTTTCCTCCTCCTGCGCCATCAAAGCAACGCGGAGGCATCGACTTGTTTCTCTTCGTTCTCTACTCTTGCCTTTCGCTTTACATTCTCCCTCGAAGCATTACCCTCACTACTCCTTACGGCTTTTGCTTTGTAACGCTGTCTAAACGCTTCGGCGCGCTTGTTGCGCGCCAAATTTGCAAGGCTGCATATAAGCGTTGCGTCCGCTCGCGGCGGCATATAGCAGGCCTAGCCTGCCGCCACAGCCATTCTCACGCATAATATTGCTAAGTCCGTTTATATGCAGTACTTTACGCTGGAACGAAAATATACCGCATATGTTCCGGACATTTTACGGTACTTGACTAAGTGTGTATTGAACGTTGGCGAATCTCTGCCCCGCTGTCTCACGCAATTTGTTCCTGTTCAGGTGTGCGCCGGAACACCAGATGCTATGACGAAGCAGATGGCCGCAGACTAACGGCCTCCCGGTTCTTTCATAATCTTGAAGTACACTCATAAATGGGAGGACGCTCAAGCTTCGCCTTTAAAAGTGGAACGTGATAGAGTTATAGGGATTCGTTCGCATCACATTTTTTCTTGTGAGTAGGCTTAACTGCAAGACACAATACGGGAAAGCCAGCTTACAACGACCAAGCTTACACCGGTCCCCTTAAAGTCAGCTTTACTTTTTAACATAATCGTATTGCTGGGAGGCCTTTTACAAGGGCAAAATAAGCTGCCTTATATCAAAAGGGGAAGCCCCTAGGACCTTTTTTTTATTATTTTAATAATTGTTTGCTGTTACCATGAGGCGCGCGCGTGTCCAAAACGCATTAAGTAGGCTAAGTCACAATTTGATCAGCCGAGAAGGCGAGCGCCATCTGGACGGTGTTTTTGCAAGTTATCTACCTGGGAGTGCCGCCGTTGTATGGTAGAAAAGCTGAAAAAGGGGTTTTTGTTTGAGTTTCCTCGTAACAGAATTATGTTTTCTCGTAAATTCAAATTAAAATCCGACGCTATCTTTTCTGTAGGTTAAGGATAAGTCGTACTTTACAATTTTTGAGACATATTTTACTTTAGGATATTCAATTAGTTCACTAACTACTCTGCGCCACGCGGAGTGCCTGCGTGGTCGGTGTGGCTCAGGATTATTTTCTCAGCCGCGGACGCCGGCGTCGACACCGACGCCACCGTCAGATTTTCTGCGACACGGGGCCCTTAACGCTACCGCCTTAAATCTTGCCTGCGGCAACACGGGACACGAAACACTACATACTCTGGCAAACACAGTAATGAGATCTGCAGCCGTGCAGGACACCGATTGCAGATGCCACAGAATCGAGGCGGTGGTCTTTTTCTGAAACCGCAGGTGGCGCCACCGCCCTACCAATGACCATTTTGTCAACTGCTTTCTCCGAAGCCGAATGCTCGGCCTGTGCGCGGAAACAACTGCACCAAATATAAACAGAACAGTAAGAAAATGAAAAAAAAGGAACGTTACCGATGGTCTAATATACTTGAATGACCGCTTGGATCTAGATATCAGAAAGATGAAGCCAACTGTAGGTCCTGCTTGGGCGGTGGACGTGGAATGAGTTCCTTGCTCCTGGCTGTGCCAGCGCGCTGCCTGCCCGCTGCTGGGTAATGCAAGCAGAAGTCGCCTCGAGGGGCGTGGCTTTTGAGCTCACTGCACCCTCCAAGTTTCGGTTTCACGTGCTTTCGTAGCCGAATTTCGTCGTTGCACTAATTTCGCGGGTAATCGCATTTTTCTATATCCAGAAGTTGACATGGCTTGTGCGGAGAGCTCAATTAAATTTCCGAATTACGATGAGTCCACTGAAACTAAATGTTTAAAAAGTTTTGAGTGTCTCGGTTTGGGGTGTGCCATTCATATTATGTTCTGTGTATCTGACGCCAAATGCTGATGATCAATTTATGCAGAAATTATATGATCATCTTCTGAAATATAGAGGAAAAAGCTTAATAATTACTGGTGATATAATCTCCCACAAATAGAATGGCAAAATTGGAGTTATGGACACAGTCTTACCTCTGATTTACTCATTGATATCATGCTAACTTTCAGCCCACAGCAGGTTGTTAATGTTTGTACTCGAGGAGGGAATATTCCTGACCTCTTATTCCTCAGCGAAGATTTCGGTGAAGGAACCGTTGAAATTGAAACAGGCATTTCCGACCAAAAATTGATTTCTTTTTCGTCATCGATGGCTGTGAATAATGTCAGACTACCCAGAGAAAAAAATCTGGTTAGAGATTATGCTAAAGCAGATGATGAATCAATAATTGATTACTTGGACCTGCACCTTAATATTGTCCAAGATGATGTCGAGCTTTCATGGCAAAGATTCAGAGACACTTACTTATTGTATTGAAAGATTTATTCCATTGAAGGGGCTCAAGAAACCTCCATGCAACCCTTGGATCAACAGAGATATTATCCAAACTAGGCGGAAGTTGAAAAGAATGAAACGAAAACATAAAAAAATAAACAGTGCGCATGTCAATGAACTAAAAAGTGAATTACTGGCAAAAGTTAAAGCTGCACGAGAAAGATTCTTCAGTCATAGCCTTTCTGATTTTATTTCAAATGCTCCACAGAAGTTTTGGCGCTATTTAAGTCCATCAAAAGAGGCATCGCATAAAATAAAGATTAATGGCAAAGTTACTGAAGACGCCCACATAATTTCTGAGCACTTTAATGATTACTTCGGAAGTGTATTCTCTGACCTAGATGAATTCGAACGATGCAATACAAATAGGTCTTTCTTACGCGACTTTATGGTTTCCCGAGAAGGTGTTTTGGAGATGCTCCTTAATATCAACGTTAGGAAATCTGCAGGCCCTGATAAGCTTCCGAATCCGTTTTTACGAAGGTATGCAGAACAGATATGTGTATTCTCAACAGATTATTCAAATTATCCTTACATTTAGCAGAGATACCATCAGACTGGCGTAAGGCAAGAGTTGTCCCAATTCATAAAAAGGGTGATCGCCTTACAGTGTCAAATTATCGTCCTGTTTCTATTACAAGCACATGCAGCAAATTGTTAGAGCACATTGTCGCAGGCTTTATTCGTCAGTATTTGACAGATCACAATATCCTATCTCCACTTCAGCATGGGTTCAGAAAGGGATTATCGACTTCAACTCAGCTTGTGTCAGTTGTTCACAAAATCTCTCAAGTACTTGACTCGTCCGGACAAGTTGACATGCTCTTTTTTGATTTTAGTAAAGCGTTCGATAAGGTACCCCATGGAAAATTAATCCACAAGCTTGAGTGCGTTGGCCTTCCTTCAAATATTATATCATGGATCCAGGCCTACCCGCCGTGGTTGCTCAGTGGCTATGGTGTTGGGCTGCTGAGCACGAGGTCGCGGGATCGAATCCCGGCCACGGCGGCCGCATTTCGATGGGGGCGAAATGCGAAAACACCCGTGTACTTAGATTTAGGTGCACGTTAAAGAACCCCAGGTGGTCCAAATTTCCGGAGTCCCCCACTACGGCGTGCCTCATAATCAGAACTGGTTTTGGCACGTAAAACCCCGTAATTTTTTTTTGGATCCAGGCCTATCTCCGACATAGGCAGCAGTTCGTAGAAATTATTAAATGTTCCTCAAGTGTCCGTCAGGTAACTTCGGGCGTACCGCAAGGCAGCGTATTAAGACCCCTTTTATTTTTGATCTATAATAATGATATAATAGACGAAATCCCCGATTATGTGCATGTTAATTTATTTGCAGATGACTGTTTCATATTTAAAAAAATAGCTTCACGGAACGATCACGCATGCTTGCAGAAGTCAGTTATTGCAATTTCCGATTGGTGTAAACTTTGAGGCATGATAATAAATGTACATAAAACAGTCTTGCTGCGAGTAACACGGAAAAAGGAACCTAGTATATTTTCTTATGTTCTCAACGATACAAAAATAACTGATGTTGAAAAATACAAATACTTAGGCGTCACATTCACTAACAGATTCTCCTGGTCAGACCATATTTCCCTTACATGTTCAGCAGCTTTGCGCAAATTATGGTTCTTGAAAAGGAAACTTAAAAAGGCACCGGTAAACACCAAAATTTTAGCATATAACACATTCGTGCGATCGAAACTTGAATACGCGGCGATTGTATGCGATCCTCATACCAAGAAGGACATCATGAGTTTGGAACGTGTACAAAGGAAGGCCGTTAGATTTATCTTTGGAAAATATAAAAGAAAGGATTCACCGTCCCTACTAATGCTTAGAAATAAAATCAGTTCACTAGAACACAGGCGTAAAGTTAGTCGTCTCCAGTTTTTACATAACATCATAAATGCAAAAATCGGGCTTCAATTGCCTCCTTATGTAACGCCTCTTAATGCTCGAACAACAAGACATAGACACAACTTTTCCCTTACGCCAATATTTGCTAAAACAAAATCTCACATGAATAGTTTTTATCCGCCTACTATAAACGAATGGAATTCCCTCCCTGTTGATGTACTACAATCAGGGAACTTCACAAATGAGTTAGAAAACTATTTGTCACATAAATTATTACAACCATAAGCAGTATTTGTACCTATTTTCTCGTTTATTTATGTGAAATTTCGTGTATTTAGTTATGTCTAGTGCCCGATTGTTGTTTGGCAGAGCTTTTTTATTGCGATGGCAATTATATGGACACTCAAAAGCAGATTTCTGCCGTCGGCGTCGCCGTCGTTGCCGCCGTCGCCGTCGCCGTGAGGTTCCGTATGACGTCAATGGAGATGAAATCGTCGCCGCGCGCCCAACGCTGTATGTGCGAGTGAAAGGGCGCGAGGGGCGCACGCTTTCACGGGGAGTGAACGCACGGCGGAGAACAAACGCGCGTTCTGTGCTGTGCTCGCTTAAGGGCTGCAGAAGTAGGCGTCTCTTTCCTCCTTTACAATCACCATATATGTAGAGCAAACGCGCCTTCTTCCGACGCGCGAGAGGCCGTGGGGGAGGGGGGGGAGGGGGAGGGAAGGGAGGCGACGTTTAGCTGCGGCACCAAGTGCCTATTTATATCAGAGGCTCCGGCAACAGTCACCAACGCCGCACGCATTTTGAGCGAACGCGGGTAAAATACCGACGGCGTCGACAACAGTTCTGCGTGTTGCCGGTGCTGCTGCATGTCCAAGTTTATACAGCTGATAAAGCTAATATCATTACTCCGTGTAGCTCTCTACAAATTTGCTATCGCAATTGATGCTTCGCCTTTCAGGTGAAACTGTGACAACTTTTTTTCATCCACGTATAAATTCAAATGTGCGGTTCTTTTTCTTGTAGTTACATATTACATTTTGATTTTATAACGTAGCCATGGGCTGCATTCTTTTCATGCACTGTTTAAATTTTCCTATTTTTTGTCTATTTTTTGTCATTACTTGTCAACTGCATTGCCCCTCCTGCATGGGCCAGTATGTTGGCCTGCAGTATGAATAAATAAATAAATAAATAAATAAATAAAGTATTTATTAATTTTTGTTCTTATTTAGCGACTAATTACCATGTGTCACGCGACACCCCATGGTCGCCACCACTCACATCTTGTCTCCGAAGGAACCATCGTTTTATTCGAAATGGGATATTTTTAAGCATTACTTAAGGTCTTCGTTGAAACAGCCTGTATCGATCGCTTCTATACCACGTATACTTCGTCTTCGATGACCGCTTCAGTGCCGAACATGCGGTGGAGAAACCTCTGTCCTTTCAGAAGGCTGGTACCACAGAAACGCCTTCCGTGGTCTGGATGATATCTTATACTTCGTAAAAAAGTTGTCGCAGTTTCACCTGAAAGGCGAAGCATCAATTGCGATAGCAAACTTGTAGAGAGCTATACGGAGTAATGATATTAGCTTTATCAGCTGTATAAACTTGGACATGCAGCAGCATCGGCAACACGCAGAACTGTTGTCGACGCCATCGGCGTTTTGCCCGCGTTAGCTCAAAATGCGTGCGGCGTTGGTGACTGTTGCCGGAGCCTCTGATATAAATAGGCACTTGGTGCCGCAGCTAAACGTCGCCTCCCCTCCCTCCCCCTCCCTCCCCCTCCCCCACGGCCTCTCGCGCGTCTGAAGAAGGCACGTTTGCTCTACATATATGGTGATTGTAAATGAGAAAAGAGACGCCTACTTCTGCAGCCCTTAAGCGAGCACGGTGCAGAACGCGCGTTTGTTCTCCGCCGTGCGTTCACTCCCCGTGAAAGACGCGCCCCTCACGCCCTTTCACTCGCACATACAGCGTTCGGCGCGCGGCGACGATTTCATCTCCAAATGACGTCATACGGAACCTCACGGCGACGGCGACGCCGACGGCAGAAATCTGCTTTTGAGTGTCCATATAATTGCTATCGCAATAAAAGAGCACGTGAGGAAGGATGCGTCCAGGAAAGACTGCAGGAGGCACATCATCGTGTCACCGTGTCTGCCGAGCGAAGGGTTCCGAGAGCTCGTTCCATCCCCCTTTCTGTAGGGGTGAAACTTGAAAAGAAAATTCTAGTGTAACGTGATTTGAAGTGGCATTGAGAAGGACAAGCGATCCTGAGTAGTATTAAAATATATAAACAAACACCATGCAGTTCCCGTAGTAAAGCACAGTTTTCCTTCCTGAGCCTCCTGGAAATTTCTGCGTGTCGGTGCTGCTGCTGCCTTGCTTGATTAACCCGAATACGGGACAGGGCTCAAATATAAATCTGCATATATATAGCCATCTATGCTACACCAACAGATGTGCCGGTAGAAAGCGTTGTTGACTGCATAATTTTGCAATGAAACGACATGGAATGCCGACATATTCTGGGTGCAACAAATATACGCCTTCAATCGCGTAAGCCTCAGTTTGAAGCGAAACTCCAGGAAATAATGTTCTCGATTACGGGAGAGCCAGCAATCTGTTCTTGACGGCGAGGAACATATTTATTTCGGTGAAGAATATACAACATATAAACATACGCGAGCGTATATGCTAGGAATATGCGATAAGGCCTCTTTAGCCGGCTGTCCCTGTTATTCTCGAGGGAACGCACAACGCCCTTTCTGGAGCAATCAAAATGGCACGCAAAACTCAAGTTCTCGCCCTCGTGGTCTGCTTGCCTTCCACACTGAATTTTTAATCTTCAACGCTACAACACCAAAAGAACGTACAAAGAGTGAAAGCTGAGCGAGTTTCGCATGAATCATGGTGCGAAAAACGCCGCCAGAATCTGCACACGAACAAAGGAAGAGACTCCATGACAAATCGCGCGCGCATGTCATTCAGACTGTTCTCTAGCCGGTATCCTAACCTTTGCGCAGCTTTTTTCTTTCTTTTCTTTTTACCATTTAATGAATATTCCCCTTGATTTTATGTTTCTGATTTGCGGTTCGGGTCACATATTTGACGTAGGTATCTAAACACCATCTGAAAATAGGAAGAATATTACCATATGCACTTGTGTGAAAGCCGCGCTTGCATTCTCGTTGGCATGCGCGGACTTACTTTCGTCTGGTCGGCTGGCAAGCGAGAATAAAAGACCAGCTGAGAGTTCAGGTAGTGCCGTCGATACGAAGTTCTAAGTACAGGCAATCTTTTATGTTTATGGCCACCCGAGATAATAGTGAGCGCGTCTTGCTTGCCGTACGCTCCACCGAATCTCTAGCTAGTCAATGCTCAACTAATACAGCCTCTTTCGTTAAGCTTACATCAACAAAAAGCTTAGAAAACATCTGAGGAAGAATGCCAGACTATCGCCAATCACATGCTGTCACAAAATTACGACTGAAATATAAAACAAATGCAACTATAAGCCGGGAAAAGAAGGGCGTAACAGTGCAGGACAACGACGATGCTTGCCCCTATTTTGGAAGTCGCAAGGTCACCCTGAAACCCAGACACGTGGAATCCCATCATTACATAAAGGAAGGGTTCCTTTCGTGAGGACCAGTGAAGGGAGCTTGAAGGATCAGCTTGCTTCCTCCATGCATCTTATGGTTAAGAAGTGGAGGCCGTCATCCTACACTGCTTCGCCCTTTCGTTCTGAAATGATAGTTGCATTTGCTTGATATTTCTATCCAAATGCTTCGACAGCAAGGTATTCGTGACAGTCGGGCATGGTTCCCCCCGAGAATTATTTCTCGTGTGACAAGTAAGGCGCTTTGCAATCTATCTCGGAGGCCATATAGATAGTAGTTTGTACTTTGAACATTGTATAGAGGGCGTTATCATCGGCCGAAACATTAACCGAATCTAAAAATGCAGCGTCATCCTTTGAATATACCTGCGCCATGACCAGCTCTACGCCATTCATCCTTCCCCGCAGCGCGAGGCTGCACGCCTTCTCCTTGCTATTGAACTAGCGCCATCACGTGACACAGCACGCTCTTGATTTCTTTGTTTAGTTGCAAGGAATGAAGCGCGCGCTTTTGGAAAAGGCTCTCCGGTGCCATTTCTGGGGAAGCTGCATGCTGTTGCGTCTCGAATCGGCCGGGCGCATTCTTTGATTGTTCCCCATCGAGGCAGGCCCTTCCATGAGCGTCGCCCAGATGGCGACAATGCCAGACACCGACGAGACAGGCAAACAAGCGCCCCAACTGGGCAGTGCGCATTCTTTAGGTGCTTCCCCCGATGCCACCCCCTTCATCAGCAGCCGTCTACTTGGCGACGCGGCGCACCGGCTGGGACGCGATGACAAAGAAGCTCACGAAGCTTGCCCCCCTTCGTTAGACGCGGGGATTAGTGCAAAGGCCATTCTCCCGACCCGGGCAAGATGACCGTCGGAGGGCAAGAAACAGGTCACCGACTTTCGTGGAAGGAGTGTCAACCCCCTGTTTCCGGATTGCCTCGTCCTTGCTTCGAAGGTGCAACATTGGAGGCGGAGTTCAGCGAACAAGACGGCCCGTCTGATTGGCCGCATCAAGGTCATCTGATTCCCTAGTCGGGTCAACTAGGGAAGACCGATGTTTTATAAGGAGACACCTTGCCTGCAGTGGTGTGTCCTGACCTGTTCTGATATGTGCTCAAACATGTAGTGAGCTGAGACTTTCAAAGTGCTCCCCCATGGAGTGGGCTTCCATATTTGGAGCCACTGTAAATACTGTAGAATAAACCCTTTTTTCTATCGCTCTTACTCCCGGACGTACTCATCCCTTTGGCTGAAGGATCACCGGCCTAAACGCTACCCGAGTCTCAACAAACTGGCAGCAGCGGCGGATGAATCTCCGACCCGTAACAACGGATGGCAGCGCTGAGATGAAACGCCAACCCGAGCCGCGAGCAACTGGATGGCAGCTATGGGATGAATCCTAACCCCGAGCCGCGAGCAACTGGATGACCACGGTGAGATCGACCCTTCAGTCAACGCCAGTCGCCGGCATCTTGTTCGCGACCAACTGGATGGCCGTGGTGAGATGGACGCTGCAGCCGACGCCAGTCACCAACAACTGATTCACGAGCGACAGGATGACAGCGGCAAGATGGAACCTGCAGCCAACGCCAATCGCCAACTGGTTCGCGAGCGGCTGGATGAATGCAGCGCATCATGACTGCACGGTACAGGGTGAGTGCCTGGCTTTGCGCTTGAGTCATCGGATCTTTTAGCCTAGACTTTCTAAAAGCCGATGAAGCGTGTACAACTGCCCATTTGATACCGTGGTTGTTGCGCATCCAAGCAGAAAGCAGCTTTCAGCATAGATCTGAACCAGCTACTAAAGCCAGACCTCATACTTGTGTGGGAGTAATTGGAAAGTGGAGAACTACCGTAATTCTTATCATTTAAAGGCGGCCCAGGATTTTCGCCTTCTTTGAATTGATTCGATGCGGTGGAGCAGTACTTGGGGACTTGGTACTACTTCTGTGTGTAGGCATTTGGTTTTTGCTATATTTTCCAGGCTTCAAATTCTCTTGGGGGAACAGAATTGAACCGCTGGTAGTTTTTTTTACTTGCATTGTGATTTGTGCGGGTTTTGCAGCAAGTATATATTGTGGAAATAGCTGAGCCATAGCCTAAAGTAGTGACCATGAACCTCATGAGTTTGACTAGAGTTAGCTTGTTGCGTTTGTGTGAAGAGCTCGACGTAGAAATAGAGGATGATAAATCAGAAGCCGAAATTAGAGCAATTTTAGAAAGCAACAGGGATCAGAAATACTTTGAATACTTCGGCAACTCAATTCTAAAAGAGCAGGAACAGGAAGCAATTGAGCATGAGCAGGAATTGAAAAGACAGGAATGGATTAAGCAACAAGACGAAAAGATCGAAGCTCTAAGACAAGAGATTGAAATAATGGAACAGGGTTTTGAATTGGAGGAACAGAAATGTCAGGCACCCGCAGTAGTAGCGCACGGAAAGTGCGAAGGAGTAACACGCACGGTTCTACCGATGGTAGAAAAAGAGGCTGATCCCCGTGAGCCTAATGGTACGTTCACAGGTGAGGCCAGATCCGTAGACCGTGACGTAGTTCTTGAGGAGCGCGTTAATGGGGACCGTATTCAGCGCGACGAGATACTGTGCCAATGGAATACTAGAGAAGCAGCTAGGCCAGCTGTGGACGATTTGGCACAGTTATCCAGGGAGTACGTCGCGAAGGTAGCTCTTGCAGAAGCCCGAAGTGGCCCCGAGTCGTCAGACAAGAGCACCTGTGCAGAGTCCAATCGGTCAGAAAAGTGCGCTAAAGCACAATGTAAGCAGGGAAGTGCAGTTATGGACAGCTCCCATGTATACGAGCTAGTTTGTGCAAATGAAAATAGCTGCATTGTCCCTGAGTGTTTGAAGCTCTCCGCCAGTCGAGATAGCATTGAAAGGAATGATTTACCCGCACATCATTCAGACTGTGCGGTTGAGATAGAAATAGTGACCGATGAAATAAGTGCCGGTCAGCACGAGATTCAAGCGGAAGGCTTGAAAATTAGCACTACAAAGCGTGCTAGGATGAAGCGGCGTCGCAAACTCAGGAATGCGGTAGACAGGGCAACGCGGCCGAATAAAGGCGCTAAACCCAGTGGGGAGCGCAGTCTGAGGTCTAGTGAGATAGGGGGTTGATGGAGCCCTACGTGGCCTGATCCACCCCTACATGCCGGATTAATGTCAATAAAGTCATTTTCTCTCTCTCAAAGAGTTCGAGCGGCGCGTTTGTTCCTGGGAATGTTTTCAGACAGATCGCGTCCGAACCGCCGAAGGACGAAGAAAAGAAAACGCCGTTCGGCGCGAAAGTTGACAAAGGCGAAGGTGGCGCGGAGGGGGCATTTATGTTCCCCCTCTTTGGGTTCTTTTCGAGGCATGCTAGGCGTGACACAGGAGAGCGAGTCGGTAAGCCGACGCGAATTGGCCATTAGCTGCAATAAAATCGCAGTCCGATGTCCAGAAGGCATGTTGCCTGCATGTAAAGTGTCAGCGGTCGCCAGCGTGCAGAATGGCCTATGTGTCCTTTGGGTTCTCTCGTTAACACGAAGAGCCCTCAGACCGCGCCCGCCTCGAGTACGGCTTAAAGATACGGCGCCACCATAAGCTACTCGGACTCAAAAGCGACTCAGGTTTTGCGGAAACATAAATTTGTTTGTTGGTTTCTTTATTTTAGTGTTTGGTTAAACGTTTTAAGATCTCCGGAATAGAGATCATTTCGATTTGCATGTTTTGAGCATTGTTTAAATTGTTTGTTTTAGACGCTGATCGATACTCTGAAAGAGATGGTTCGCTCGCGTTAAATTTTTTGAAACTTTTTTTTCAACGTGTCATTCCTTTTTAAGCAGATAGGCTTCTTTTTGTAGGAGATACGCTTGCAGTGTCAAGTCCGGGCTATTTGTTTGAAGCCTGTAATGACACGCTTGATTATCAGTTTACTTTTCGGTAGTGTTAGCGCGTAATTCACGCAATATTTTTTTGTTGTTGTTGTTTCTTAAGTGTGTGTCCTATGTGGACAAGAGAAAGAAATTGTTAGTGCGTGATTCGCACTTATTACTTGTGAGTTTGTCCGCAAAGTTAAAGCGACTCTAACAGTACATCCAGGATGCTAATGTGGCTCTGAGTGGCACTAGTACGTGCAATACTAGCGGATGTAAGACTGTTCATGGCATTTGTGCTCCGTATGATATTTCATTTATCATTTATTTAGAGCATTTTTAAGTATTCTACATTTGCTCTCTGCAGCACAACGATCTGGTTTTGTTGAACACAGAGGCACATGTGAGCTCGCTTTGGCGGCACAAAAGTTTAGGTCCAAATTATTGGGTTAAGCGATGCCTGGTGGATTAAAAAAGTTTCCGGGCGCTTGCTCACCGTGGTGTGCTTTGTCACTGGGACTGACTCCTAAGTGTCGGAGGTTGCGAGAAAGTTGTGAATCCTGGCCTAATCTCAAAATTGTGGGCTTCAACGAAGGTTTAGTGACTTGATGGCTGCTTTGGTGCTATTATTAGATAAGGGCAGGTGCGTTGATTTGTTCGCTGGACCCGATGGCTCTCGGTGCGAGCACGGCGCTTTCCTGTGCCCTGTGGTTCGTCTGTGTGCTTGCGTATTCCCAGGGAGAAGAACACAACGAGGTTAATGCTGGGACCTCATGCTCGAGTGTGTCATCGGCCATCATTTCAAGAAGAAACCCCGAGCTCTCGACCGACCACCGACGCTTCGGGCAACCTGACAGCTGGTCACCCTCAGGTCGGATCTTCCGGCGGGGGAGGAGTCTGTTGCGTCTCGAATCGGCCGGGCGCATTCTTTGATTGTTCCCCACCGAGGCAGGCCCTTCCATGAGCGTCGCCCAGATGGCGACAATGCCAGACACCGACGAGACAGGCAAACAAGCGCCCCAACTGGGCAGTGCGCATTCTTTAGGTGCTTCCCCCGATGCCACCCCCTTCATCAGCAGCCGTCTACTTGGCGACGCGGCGCGACACCGGCTGGGACGCGCTGACAAAGAAGCTCACGAAGCTTGCCCCCCTTCGTTAGACGCGGGGATTAGTGCAGAGGCCATTCTCCCGACCCGGGCAAGATGACCGTCGGAGGGCAAGAAACAGGTCACCGACTTTCGTGGAAGGAGTGTCAACCCCCTGTTTCCGGGTTGCCTCGTCCTTGCTTCGAAGGTGCAACATTGGAGGCGGAGTTCAGCGAACAAGACGGCCCGTCTGATTGGCCGCATCAAGGTCATCTGATTCCCTAGTCGGGTCAACTAGGGAAGACCGATGTTTTATAAGGAGACACCTTGCCTGCAGTGGTGTGTCCTGACCTGTTCTGATATGTGCTCAAACATGTAGTGAGCTGAGACTTTCAAAGTGCTCCCCCATGGAGTGGGCTTCTATATTTGGAGCCACTGTAAATACTGTAGAATAAACCCTTTTTTCTATCGCTCTTACTCCCGGACGTACTCATCCCTTTGGCTGAAGGATCACCGGCCTAAACGCTACCCGAGTCTCAAGAAACTGGCAGCAGCGGCGGATTAATCTCCGACCCGTAACAACGGATGGCAGCGCTGAGATGAAACGCCAACTCGTTCCTAACAATGCATACTTGTAGGCACGCGCCGTACGCGGTGCCTCTGTCGTTGACGCGCTGCACAAAAAGGGGCGCGCTTTCTGTGACCTCCTGCCGTTCGCGATGAGCTGTCCTGCAACACTCGTACGAAATGTTTCAGTAATAGAAGGCATGTGTTTTGCCCTCTGGAAAAGGTGGCGTGTGTACTGAAAGTGATGTGGGTTCGTCGGTGTGCCTGCATAAAAGTAATGAACAGCCATACTTGTGTCTTGTCAAGCAAACGGAAAGCTCCAGAATCGCAGGGGATGATACGACCTTTTCCATCACATGCTTCTGCCGTCGATGCCACGTCGCTTGGGCGTTTGAGGTGGTGATCACGTATTTCGTTTGTCCTTGACTAAAATGACGCGCCGTCGTTAGGCAGAGAATGCCTTCATCATATCGATTATTTGAAATTTGCTTTATACAAGGTTGTGGTATTCCATGAGTTGTAAGGATGCCTCTACTGTTGAAAGACTGCATTACGTGAACTTTTGATTGATTTATTTATTTAGGTAGATAGTTCGTTCATGACATAGTTAGACATACTGCAGCCATATCATAGGGATTTAACAGGAGTGGAAAATGTAGTGAATTATAAGTAACAATGCAAACAGAAAGAAATTATTGAATTTTTTTAACGTACACGAGTTATCACAACCAAAAAATGAATAAAGTAGCGTATCGGACTAGTAATTTAACTAGACCAAAGAAAACTGAAGCACCTGCTATTTATAGTTTTGTCTATAGGCACTTGGACAAGAGATTCGACTTGCACGAAATGTTCTTGTATAAAAATAAAGAGTATTGTACTCTGAGGTAAAGAAACGTAACGCAACACTGAAATGCCTCTGCAAACCCATTAGTTGCATCAAAAGTATCTGCACACGATGAGAGATATAGACATTACTATGTGAATCCACTGTAGAAATGTCGTGCCCATTAAGCTGCGAGGACCATAAAATATTGTCTAAAATGACCATAGAGCTCACACAGAATGTAGGGAATGCTATCAAAAACGAGCAGTATACAAAAAAACTAGATGAGGTGTGGTATTTGATTGTTTGACCGAGGCGCGCGGGCGCCATCACTCGAGAAAATAAGAGGAAGAACGAGCTGGGCTCGCGCTGTGAACCTAACCGGTCAGCGCTGCAACCGCTGTTGTAAATACAACCTGTAAATAGTTGCCCGTCTTACTGACTCGTTCTTCGCGTAACATCTTGGTGGAGGTGGAACGTTCCCCATCCGCGCCACGGAGCTCCGAAGCGGCCGCACCGTCGTCTTCTCAGCCATGGCTTCCGATGGAAACAACCCGGAGCCACCTACACCTGCGGCGCCTACCACAACGTACGTTACGGTTCCTAGTCTCCGTGATCCTGGGACATTCTCCGCACAAAATGTCGTTGGCGTCGACGACTGGCTCAGCATGTATGAGCGTGTTAGCCGAAGCCACCACTGGAACCCTACCATCATGCTTGCCAATATGATATATTATCTGGACGGGACACCGCTTGTCTGGTTTTGCACCCATGAGGTTAAGATATCCAGCTGGGACACTTTCAAAGAGAGGCTTCACGACCTCTTTGGCAACCCGTCAGGTCGCCAACAGGCTGCGCGAAAGGAGCTTGCTACCCGTGTCCAGTCGTCGACAGAATCGTATGTCGCCTACATACAGGAAGTGCTCGCGTTTTGCCGGAAAGTCGACGAGCACATGACCGAGGTTGACAAGGTGGGCCATATCCTAAAAGGAATCGCGGACGACGCCTTCAATTTGCTCGTCTATAACGACGTCTCTACTGTCGACGCCATCGTCAAAGAATGCCGCCGCTTCGAGGTAGCCAAAAGCCGCCGCGTCGTCCCACAGTTTTCCCGGCTCCGAAACGCCCCTGCCACGTCCTCTTGCTCCGCTCTTCCTGCCACACGACCTTGTCAAGAGAACGTCACTCGTATCGTTCGCCGTGAGATTGAAGCGGCGAGTCCGGCCCCCCTTCATCCACGACCCCTCGACGGTACCTTTGACCAAGCGGCCCCCACTATTTCTGTTATTCAAGCAGTTGTGCGGCAGAAAATTGCAAACCTTGGCATCCCTACCGACTGCTCTATCTCCCGACCTGATTCGGCACCCATTACCCTGTAATGACCAATATTTCGCTCCCAGACCACGCAATCCTGCTGAATGGCGTACCCCCGACGACAAACCGATCTGCTTCCGCTGCCACCGAGTTGGTCACGTATCCCGCCACTGCCGCAACACCTGGATGCCGCCGTACTGGAGTTCATTCCCTGCTCCTCGCCCATACGCCGACGCTCGCCGTTACTCACCTCGCCGTCCGTACTCTACTTCTGATGCCCCTGACAGCCGCTCCTCCGGGCGATCGCCGTCGCCTCAACGCCGTCGCTCCCCGTCACCCCAACCTCGCCGCTTTTCCTCGCCAAACCGCCAGACGGAAAACTAGGCCATGCAGCTCAAGAGGTAGTGCTGCATCCCGTCCGTCCTGTACAAATCCTCCGCTGACGCTCCTCACGACCGCGAACCTAATTGACGTAGACGTGGATGGTGTTCCATTCAAGGCATTGGTTGATACTGGAGCCCAAGTGTTCATAATGAGCGCTAATCTTTGTCGTCGCCTCAAAAAAGTTCTTACGCCTGCCATCACTCGGGCCGTACGCGTCGCCAATGGCGCCACTGTTGCCGTCAGTGGTATGTGCACTGCGCGCGTAGGAATTGCTGGCCGCCACGTTCCAGTCCTGTTCACCGTGCTGATCAGTTGCCCTCACGACCTCATGTTCGGGCTCGACTTTCTGACGACGCATTCTGCCCTCATCGACTGTTCCACTGGCACGCTGTGCCTCGAGCTTTCTCTTGTTTCCGACGTTCGCCCCGAACAACCGAACACCCTCTGCACTACAGCGTTTGTTCGGTTACCTCCAAAAGCCCTAACCTTCGTCGAATTGGCCTCAACGGCAACCGTGCCTGATGGCGACTATATCGTTGCACCTATTCGTGACGTCCTCCTGGCGCGCGACGTCTCTGTGCCACACTCCGTCGTTACCCTTGCCGCTAATCGGATGTATCTCTCCGTCATCAATTTTGGCTTGACAAAGCAAGTGCTACCTGAAGGCATAGTGGTGGCCAAGCTCCGGTCTGTGACAGACGACCACGTCACTGCTTTTGCAGCCGACGCGTCTCCAGATCCTCCTGATTGCCCACAGGATGCCTTGAACCTCGACGGCCCATTACGTCCCATGGTCGCGCCGGACCTCGCCCCTGACCAAGAAGTCGCCCTATATCGCCTTTTGTTGTCCTCCCGCGACATATTTGACACTGAAAATTGCCCACTTGGTCAGACGTCCCTTGTTCAGCATCGGATAAACACTGGTGGTGCTGTTCCCATTCACCGCCGACCGTATCGTGTGTCCACGGCAGAGCGGCAAGTTATTCAGCAGGAAGTAAACAAGATGCTCGCCAAAGGCATTGTTGAGCCCTCGTCGAGTCCTTGGGCGTCGCCGGTCGTGCTCGTCAAAAAGAAAGATTGCACGTGGCGTTTCTGCGTTGATTACCGCCACCTAAACCGAATCACTAAGAAGGACGTTTACCCTTTACCACGAATTGACGACGCTCTTGATTGTCTTCACGGTGCCAAATTCTTTTCGTCCATTTACCTTCGATCTGGTTATTGGCAGATTTCCGTCGATGAGCAAGATCAAGAAAAGACAGCTTTCGTCACTCCAGATGGCCTCTACCAATTTAAGGTTATGCCGTTCGGTTTATGCAATGCCCCCGCCCCGTTCGAACGGATGATGGACTCTCTGCTTCAAGGTTTCAAATGGTCAACTTGCCTTTGTTACCTCGACGACGTCCTTGGGTTTTCTCCTACATTTGAGACGCACCTTGAGCGCGTTGCAGCCATCCTTGACGTCTTCCGCAAGGCTGGGCTCCAATTAAACTTATCGAAGTGCCACTTCGGGCGCCGACAGATTACAGTGCTCGGCCATCTCGTCGATGCTTCCGGAGTACAACCCGACCCGGAGAAGGTTCGAGCAGTAACGGCTTTCCCTGTACCTCAGTCTGTCAAAGACGTCCGGAGTTTTGTGGGGCTCTGTTCTTATTTCAGACGGTTCGTGAAAGATTTCGCAGCAATCGCTCAACCACTCACAGAAGTTATCAAGAAAGACGTGCCTTTTACATGGGGTTCCCCTCAGGCTGCCGCATTTTCACGCCTTATCATGATTCTGACTAATCCACCGATCTTGGCCCACTTTGACCCGTCCACACCACCAGAGGTCCGAACCGATGCCAGTGGTTATGGGATCGGCGCCGTCTTAGCGCAACGCAAACACGGACACGACCGCGTTATAGCCTACGCTAGCCGACTCCTGACAACTGCAAAGCGCAACTATTCGATTACCGAGCGCGAATGTCTTGCTCTCGTCTGGGCTGTTTCAAAGTTCCCCCCATATTTATATGGCAAGCCCTTCTCAGTAATCACAGACCATCATGCGCTGTGTTGGCTTTCGTTGCTCAAGGATCCTACTGGCCGGCTCGGTCGTTGGGCTCGCCGACTACAAGAATATCCCTACACAGTGACGTACAAGTCGGGACGCCAACACCAGGACGGAGATTGCCTCTCTCGCTACCCAGTCGAAGACCCGACCTCTACGTCTGAGCCTGACACCGACGCCTACGTTCTCTCTGTTTTTCCACTGGTCCATGTCGCCGACGAGCAGCGCCGTGACCCGTCCTTGCGTGTCATCATTGACCACCGGGAATCTCCACTTGCCGACAGTTCCCTTCGCTTATTCACACTTCAAGATGGCGTACTCTACCGCCACAACGTTCACCCCGACGGCCCAGCATTGCTCCTTGTGATCCCTAAACACCTTCGCTCGGCTGTTCTCCACGAACTTCACGACCTCCCCACTGCTGGTCACCTCGGTGTGTCGCGTACCTACGACCGGATCCGCCGACGCTTCTTTTGGCCTGGGCTTGCTCGCTCCGTTCGAAGATACGTAGCTGCGTGTGATAAATGCCAGCGACGCAAGACACCATCGACGCTACCTGCTGGGTACCTACAACCAATCGACATTCCCGCGGAGCCATTCTTTCGGGTTGGTTTAGATTTACTTGGTCCCTTTCCTCTTTCTACCTCTGGGAACAGGTAGATCGCTGTGGCCACAGATTACGCCACGCGCTACGCCATCACCCGAGCACTCCATACAAGCTGCGCCACAGATGTTGCCGATTTTCTTTTACGCGACGTGATTTTGTTACATGGAGCTCCACGACAACTTCTCACAGACCGTGGCCGGACATTCCTGTCAAAAGTTATCACGGACATCCTGCAGCCCTGTGCCACGAGGCACAAGCTATCCACGTCATACCATCCGCAAACTAATGGCCTCACGGAGCGTCTTAATCGCACTTTCACAGACATGCTCGCGAAGTATGTCTCTTCAGACCACACAGACTGGGACCTCACTCTGCCGTTTGTCACCTTTGCCAATAATTCCTCGCGCCACGACACAGCCGAGTATTCCCCATATTTCCTCCTGTTCGGCCGAAAACCAGCACCGCTCCTCGACACAACTCTCCCTGTTCACGCGGCACCCACCAGTGAATATGTACTTGATGCCGTCGCCCGCGCTGCTCACGCAAGGGAAATTGCCCGTGACCGCTTTCTGAACTCCCAAGAGAGTCAAAGGCGTTTGTACGACCATCGACACCGAGACGTGCATTTCCCGCCTGGTTCTTTGGTGCTTCTATGGTCTCCGTCGCGTCAGGTCGGCCTGTCAGAAAAATTGCTGTCGCGTTACACAGGCCCGTACCGAGTGCTTCGTGCCGTGACATACGAGATCGCCCCTGACGCCCCATCTGCTTCCCAGTTTAGCGATATCGTGCACATTACACGAATGAAGCAGTATCACCCTCCCAGTGATGACATTTAGACGCTCCGGGACGTCGCTTCTGCCGCCGGGGAATTATGCTACATGCGTGTGGTATTTCATTGTTTGACCAAGGCGCGCGGGCGCCATCACTCGAGAAAAGAAGAGGAAGCACGAGCTGGGCTCGCGCTGTGAACCTAACCGGTCAGCAACCTGTAAATAGTTGCCCGTCTTACTGACTCGTTCTTCGCGTAACAATATTATTTGAAGTAATACGTATGAAGTGCATCTCCACGGTGGCGTGCACGAACCTTCCAGATATTTTCAACTAATCTACGGAGCACCACACTTGTTCTGTTGTGTTAAATTTGGACTTTATGTCAAAGTGGTGACCAATTATCCGACTTCTCTCAACTGCCTTCAGTTTGCTGGGACGTTTAAAGGTTCCCAGAGAGAAAAAAAAAGTTCCCAGAGAGAAATGTGTGGACTTTTTGCAAGGAAAGCTTTCCTGTGTTGGGCCTCAAAATATGCCTTTGACTGAATACTAAGAAGGATGGCGCGCTTTGCTTCGTGGACCGCCTTAACTAGATAGAGGACACTCTACCTAAACACGCGTCCAAATGGGCTCATAGTGGCCGATACAAAAGTTTGTACTGTCGAAGCGTCAGTTCTTTGTCGTCAGTGGTAGGCCATTGTGACTGGGACGCAAGCAATATGGAGTTTGCCGCTTCGCAGTCGAAGCAGCGCGCCTTCGGCGCTCAGCTAGTGGCAGAGTCGTCGGCTACTAGAGAAAAACCACATGGATGCAATCTGCGTATGCACCCTGCAGCCATGAACTAGAACTTCAGCGCGCAATCTTTAACACTAAACAAATTTAGAGTAGAAACGTGTCCTTATTAACTGGTCTGCGGCCGCTAAAGCGGATCGTGCTTTTGGCATGTAAAGTTTGTGAATTTGTTTGTTTTTGAAGTTTTTTTCACTTTTTTGTATTTGGGCTGCCGAGTTAGATGTATGGCCTTTGCGCAAGTGTAGGCCTTAGTCAAGCGTATTCCGCTATTACGAGGCATCATGGCACCTTGCAGCTTTTTAATTATTTTTTACGCTTGGTTAACGTGCCACGTATAGCCAATTATAGCGGAGTACATTTAAGCTTTAGCTCAATAGTTATCGTAATCACGTTTAATTCGTCATGTAAAATCTGAGGAAAGCTGAGGGTGAGGTCCTAATTTAATTTTTTGCGAACTTAAAACGCCTGTTATGTCTCTTATTCGGTTTTATGCTATTTTTAGATGTGCTCAAAAGATAAGATGAAAATGCCGCTCCGCATTAGAACATTTAAAAGGCAGAAGACGTATACGATATAATACGGAATGGGGATCTCTGACTCGGCTCTTCTTCAGTGCCAGGCGTTACACGGCGCTACTAATGCCGCCTCCTCTTTATCAATCACCACACAAGTACAGAAATTGATTCTTTGCCTGTCATAAAGGTCCTGGAGAGAATTTCACTAACGTTGATTACTTATTCCCAAAGTATATGAGATTAGGCACTACGGACCTGTCCTTAATCATTTAAATTGGTTGCAAAGACACATGTTACAGTCAAGTTGCAAGAAACATGGCACTTCATAACACAAAGAACACATATCCGCGGGCCTATCTTGCACTTCCTTTCCTTGCTCCTACCCCCCTAGAATTCCCTCCAGCAAAAAAAAAAAAACAAAAACAAAAACAACTTCGCGTTCTTGCATCGTGTTCCTCTCTTTCCCAAGCAACTTTCCTAAAGAGAAAAAAACTGGTTTAAATTTACCTGACAGGTATTCATTAGGCTTCTCGCAATCCCCTCTTGTCTAATGCTATGAGAAGGGATTGATTAAGGGCGGCTCCAGGTGGCCGAACTGCACATAGTCGGCGCAGAAGACGTGCATGTGCACTACGTGGGGTGGAGTTACCTACGGGAGACCTCGCTTGCTTATAATACCTCGCCTCCTCATTGACCGGCTAGTTGAATTACCACGTGGGTTGGAGATAACTACCCCTATGAACCTTACTAAATTGCTGCATGATTTAGGTTTGCACCTGTCAGCAGCATATGAGACATATTACCCCGCGTCACCTCAAACGCTCCTATAACGCAGGCACCTCGTCCCACTGTCCGTCTCGTTTCTCTCCCCACTTGGCACGAAGAATCGTCTAACAAGCAGCGGACGCCACCACCTGCTGTGCCAGCCACCACGACACCGCATTCATAAGTCCCTTCTCTCCTACTTCATGGGACACCGCACGAGGGACTCGAGCTGCTGGAGCAGTTGACACGGACGCGAGACAAAGAAGAGACTCGAACGAGAACGACGCGAGGAAAACGGCGCTGTGTTTTTATCCTGTATTGCAATATTTTCTTCTTTATTCAAGATCTCGCATTAAACCAGTTAACACCCCTGTAATATGAGTGCTGACACACCCATTGATGCAATGTTTCCTTCTACTATGTCGTGAGGTACATAGGTCTCCTGAAATTCAAAATAAAGATCTGATTATTTTTTGAAGCATATTCGTAATACATCTGCAAATGATCGGCGCAGTCACCTTGTTCGCGTTGTTCAAATGAAGAAGCTTTACTAACTTGAAACTGCACTCATAGATACACTGTTTCTTTCTGCGATGACCCAGGGTACGTAGCCCTCCTGATATAAAAAAAGTTCTGTCAAGTTTTTGAAGCGTTCTCAGAATGCATCTGTAAATATATATCATTTTTTCCACTTCAAAGTTCACGCACGCAGCTGAAGCAGCACGTTCTGCCATTAGGCGTTATCCAAATATCAAGCCATGAATTATAATGCATTCCCGCTTTGCTTTCACAGCATTTGTGCCGATGCTCTGACACCTGCCATTTCGATCCATATACAGATGTTTGATCGCCACGATAACGATCCGGCAAAATGTTCGCTTAGTATGCTTTTTTTAAACTTTGCTTTCACTGTCTCTTTCAAGGAGGAATTGATAGCCCCATATTCGCACTGAGTCAGTGTGTGGAACAGGAACTGTTCAACGCCCTGTGGTCTTATTTCCAGAGCAGGTATGAGTTGTTTCATTACCGTTCGCTTACTAATCACTTTGAAAAGGGAACACAGGTACGTCCTCATAATTAAAACTATAGAGACTATTTGCTTCAAAGAAAAATGATATTTTTTTTCTAATGCCAGGTAAAGCCTCAGAAGGACAAGTGCACTGATATGCGCATGAATCAAGCACAAACCGCACTTTTCAATTCAAGGCTACGTGCGTAAGGAAAACAAATAAATTCAATATAGAGAATTTACGTGCCAGAACCACAATTCGAATATAATGCACGAATCAGTAGAGAACTTCGGAGTCTTTTCTACCACCAGGGGCTCTTAAACGTGCACCTAAAACTAAGTACACAAACATTTCTTGCATTTCACTGCCATCAGAGAGTGGACGCCGTGGCCGGGTTTGACCCGCGACCTCGAACACAGCAACGTCATGCCATCGTCATTGTATTACCGCGGAGTGTAGATGTGGTCTAAGAAGCGGCAGAACTACCCTATGGTTATCGTTTGAACTCATTTGCACATATCTCAGTTTCGTCAGGTATGATTTCATCAATGTACTTAATGAGTTAGCATTATAATGAATGCGATTTGCCGGGGCGCTGCGTGTGTCCGTGACATTTCCCCCTTGTGATGTACTGTCTTTAAAAACGCATTATGATACGGCCTCTCACCACAGCATAAAAAATATATGTCGTACGTTCATACGAAAAGCAGTGTTGTTGGTTGACGGTTTCTGAAATGGAACGTGGCATAGCATTACGAAAGTAGTGTACACAAGACAGATAATACATAAGTACCGATGCGAAAGCGGAAGCATTCACGAACATGAATGGTCACCACTGCGGAAAACGACAAGGAGTAAAAATATAGGAGCAAGAGCGTGAAGTTTCATCCGCGTTTGATTTTTTTTCTGAAGCGAACATGACCTTTCTAGAAAAAAATGAATCACCATCACATTCAACGTTGCTGACGTCAAGTGAAATGTCAACCTCTGGTGTGTCTTTCTGAGGTAGTCGACCTTCGTGCTTGGCGCTCAAATCAAATGAACTTTATCGCTTTAAAAAAGTCACAGATTGTTAGAGAAACCAGAAGGGAGAAAAGGAGAACGTCGATAATATGAAGTATGAACATATAAACCTCATAAAAGAATAACAAAAGAAAAAAAAGTCGCAGTTTTGCGCGGAAGGCGAAGCATCGATTTAGTACAGAGCTATACCAAGCAAGGATAGTAGTTTATTGGGTCGTATAAAGTTGTAAACATTCGCTTACTAACTAAATTGACAAGCACAGAGCCACGCGCGCACATGTAAAGATGAACACAATTCGCTCGAGGACCCGGAAACTCACATTGAAAACGCCGGAGAAGGCGCGCCAGCAGCAGCAGGCAAATTGGCCTTCGCGCTGACTCTCGCCTTGCTTCAGCGCGACCTAAACGTCAAAAGCACAGGGCATACGAAGCTACCGGCACTCGGTGCATCATTTGGTCCCAATCGCAGATCGCTTTGAAGATGAAGCCGGCGCTTTCGCGCACTTTGCCCACAGCGCAGATCGCTTTCAAGATACGGTGCCCACGCGGCCGCGCTGTGAGCAGCAGCCGACGGAGCGAAGCGCACCCGCCCTCCCTCACCGTCGCATCACCCCCTTGCCTCGCGCGCGAAAGACCGCACGCTTCGGCCTGCCTTCCTCCCTCGATTACCGGCTCACCCTCGTGCGCTTTCACTCGCACACACAGCGTATGGCGCGCGGCGACGATTTTAACGCCGCTGGATTTTATACGGAACCTCACGGCAACGACGACGGCGATGACGACGGCTACTCCGACGGCAGAAATGCGCTTGAAGTGTCCATATATTTGCTATCAGAATAAAATAATAGCACAATACAACAGCGACTTTTTTATTTACACATTTGCTACGATTATTTGTGTTGAGCGTGAGTTTGTTCGTTGGCTATCTTGCTTAATCGCGGCTCCCTTTATTAAAATAATACAATATGTTTTTTTAAATCATAAGAATGTTGGATGCGCCGGCAAAAAGGCAGCGTGAAGGCTTGACGAGGGGGACGCACCCTGCAGAGGCTTGGCAGTGGTACTTGACAACAAACAAACAAAAATAGCATGAATACATTTTCAGATAATAAACTTTGAGATAACAAAGACAAGATAACAACGTTGGCATTGTTTAGTTATATATATATATATATATATATCGATTGAGAGTTCCTGTTTAATAAATGCGGGAGAGTGTAAGTACAAAATTTTACAACCATAATGTGCACGGATAAAGGTAGGAACAATTTCAACCTTGTTCGTGTAGAATACTTAGGCTCTTTGCATTTAATTACAGAGAGGTGCCACATAAAATACTTATTTTTAATAACACTTGCTTTATACCGTGTGAGGGGTAATGTTTCGTACAAATGGGGAAGAGGGGTTATACCAAGTGCTTTAAAGAACGGCTGAGTGTTTTCTGGTGGCGGAACATTTAAAATATTTTGATCAGCTTTATTTTGAAAGAGATGCAAGTGGTTAATATTGGGAAGAAGATGTGGTATCCCAAATCAGAAAGCAATAACTACCAACAGAAGAAAACAGTGCATTATACAACCTTTGCTTAAGACGCTTCGGCATGAAGTACATCAGTCGACAGAAAATACCGACAACCTTTCAAAGTTTCTTCACCGTTTTATTTAGACGTGCTGGTGGCATGAAGCAGAGGTAGAACACCGGGCTTCCAAGCCGAAGGTGGTAGGTTCGAATCCTCCTCAAGTCCGCTACATTTTCAGGCTTGAAGTGGCACCTGACAAAGGCAAAAAAACTGCAGAGAGCCAGTAAGGCTATGCTGGTCAAGTGCAATCAAATTAGGAAGGCCCACTAAGCTACAACAAAAGCACTCCCTCACCAGCACAGGAATCGACCTCCCTGGTGCAGTTTTCGGGCACTACCTCCGTTATGATTCCTGCAGTTAACCCATGGCCCTGAGTCCCCAGTGACTGCGGAGCACCTGACCAAGGCGGCGGTCAGACCTGTAACGGGGAAGATGGGGCTAAGAATCCATGGGTCCGGACAGGCCGCCACTGGAAACTGAACCTGGCAACGTTCAACACGCGCACCTCATCGAGGGAGGCTAGCATAGCAGGGCTATTTGAGGAATTATCAGGTATTGCCTGGGATATTATAAGCCTTAGCGAGGTTAGAAGAACTGGTGAGGCTTACACAGTGCTCACTAATGGCCACATAGTCGGCTACAGAGCTCTTCCAGATAAGAGACAATACGGGGCAGGATTTATCATCCATAACGAGATAGCGGGCAGCATTGACGAGTTCTGCTGCAATAATGAAAGGGTAGCAGTCGTCGTAATAAAGCTACAGTTTTATAATAGAACAGCTTTATGACGACTTTGAATTAGCAATGAGAAAGGTGCAAACTCTTATACTGTAGTCATGGCCGACTTAAATGCAAAAGTGGGAAAAAACGCAGGCTGGTGAACAAGCAATTGTCAGCTACGGCATCGATTCTACGAACGCTAGAGGAGAGATGTTGATAGAATTCGCGGAAGGGGCTGAATACGTTCTTAAGGAAGCGTAGCAACAGGAAGTGGGCCTGGAAAAGCCTCCATGGAGAAACAAGAAATGAAGTAGATTTCATACTCTCGGCCAATCCCAGCATAGTACAGGAGGTAGAAGTGTTGGGTACTCAAGAGACCAGAGAGAATTCTCTGAACTGTCCAAACTGATCAAAAAGAAGAAAGTAGGGGATATTCGAAATTATAGCTTGGGAAAGATTGCGGAAGCTCTAAAATAGAGTGTCGATGGAGCATTAAATCAGCGAGAAGAAAACTTGGCAGTGGACAAAGCAGGATGTATGCACTGAAATATAGGCAGGGTAATGTCATCAGGAATATTGATGACGTAATAAAAGCAGCGGAACAATTCTATACTGCCCTGTACAGTTCCCAGAGCAACCAAGCAAATTTAATTCGAAGTAGTGATGAACACGATACAGATGCTCTTCTATAACTAGCGATGAAGCTATAAGGGCCTTCGAAGACATGACCAGGAGAAAAGCTGCTGGAAAAGGTGGAATAATTGTAGATTTATGCAAAGATGGAGGAGATATGCGCGATGAGCTTGCGGCCCTTTATACGCAATGTCTCGCGACTTCACGTCTACCAGAGAGCTAGAAGAATGCCAGCATTATATTAATCCAAAACAAGGGTGACGTTAGAGAATTGTTAGAGAGAGTTTTATGTCCATTAGCTTGCTTTAAGTACTGTATAAATATTCACCAAGATAATTTCCAATAGAATCAGGGCAATACTTCACTTTGATGAGCCAAGGGTACACAGGCTTGCTTCAGGAAGGGATATTCTACAATGGACCACATCCATATCATCAATCAGGCAATCGCGAAATTTTCGGAGTACAATCATAATTATCATCATCAGCAGCCTATTTTTACGTCCACTACAGAACGAAGACCTCGCCCTGCGACCTCCAATTACCCCTGCATCGCGCTAGCTGATTCTGACTTGCGCCTGCTAATTTCCTTACATCATCACCCTACCTAGTTTTATGCCATCCTCGACTGCGTTTTCCTTCTCTTGGTAATATCAGATTACAGTAAACCTCTCTGTATGGCTTTCATGGATTATTAAAAGATATTTAATTCAGTAGAGATACCAGCAGTCATAGAGGCATTGCGTAATCAAGGAGTTCAGGACGAATACGTGAATATATTGCAAAATATCTAGAAAGATTCCACAGCTACCTTGGTTCTCCACAAGAAAAGTAGACAGCGACCTATCAAGAAAGGGGTAAGGCAAGGAGACACAATCTCTCAAATGCTATTCACTGCATGCTTAGAATAAGTACTGTTAGACGGTGAAGGCTTAGGAGTGAGGATCAACGGCGAATATCTCAGCAACCTTCGCTTTGCTGATGACATTGTCCTTATCAGCAGCAATGGGTATGAATTACAACAAATGACTGAGGACCTTAACCGAGAAAGTGTAAGAGTGGGAGAAAGATTAATATGCAGAAGACAAAGATAGTGTTCAGTAGCCTCGCAAGGGAAGAATAATTCAGGCTCGGGAGTCAGCCTCTAGAAAGTGTAAACGAATACGTTTACCTAGGTCATTTACTCACAGGGGACCCTGATCATGATAAGGAAATTTACAGAACAAAATTAGGTTGGAGTGCATGCTGCAGGCAGTGCCAAATCCAGGCTAGGAGCTTACCACTGTCATTGAAAAGAAAAGTGTACGATCATTGCACTCTACCAGTGCTAACATATGAGGCCGAAGATTGGAGAGAAACAAAGTAGCTCGACAAGTTAAGGACAGCACAAGGTGCGAGGGAACGAAAAATATTAGGCGTAACGTTAAGAGACGGTAAGAGAGCTCTTTGTATTAGAGAGCAAACGGGGTTAGCCGATATTCTAGTTTACATTAAGATAAAGAAGTGCAGCTGCGCAGGCCATGTAATCGGTAGAGTAGGTAACCGCTGGACAATTAGAGTTACATAATGTGTGCCAAGAGAAGGGAAGCGCAGTCGAGGACTGCAGAAAACTAGGCGGGGTGATGAAATTAGCAAGTTTGTTGGCCCAAGTTGGAATCAGCTAGTGCAAGACAAGGAGGGGCCTCTGTCCTGCAGTGGACATAAATATAGACTGAAGATGATAATGATGATGTCATAATGAATTTTTATTAAAGATGACACCTATACTTTTTACTGCTATAACTGTTTAGATGAGTGACGAACCCATCCTTAAACAAAGTGGCGGCATGTTTCCGGCTTATTGCAAGGTCTGAAAATCACAGCTTTCGTTTTTTCAGTGTTTTTTAAACAAATGTATCTAGAACATTCTAGAAGAGAATGTAAACAATGTGAGGCTTATTGATAAAGACCTAGCAAATGTGCTGGGGTGCTATAACGTAAAATTATTCCAAACTGTTTTCATTCCAATTCCTGCAATCAGCCTCCACGATTGGTCAACACATTTTCGGGCCAATCTCAACTTCGCATGTCGTCAAACGACGTCACGAAAACCGCGATAGCTCCCCATCTGATATAACGTGTTCACACTGATTATGCATGATTAAACCGCACAAAAGCAAAATAATCATTCCTGATTTGGCGCCTTTTCACCATTAGCCATCTGCTATTGGTCCAGTTTTTTCTGGCTACGCCCACTTCACCTGTCTGTCACGCGACCTCACAAAACCGCGAAATCTCACTGCGTCAAAGTGACGTGTACGTGAAAAAAATGCACTAATATGCCGAACAAAACTGAAAATTTTTCTCAATAGCCACAGACTGCCCCGTTCTGAAAGGAATAGAAGATGGCTGCCCACCGTTCACTCAGGCCCTCGCTACTCGCAGCTGCCGCTGAGCATGTATTTACTTGCGGATGATGAACCTTTTTGCGTGGAAGTAAAACGTTATCAAGCCCTTTCGGCATGTATACGACATCGCTCTGCAACTCTTCCTTGCTGAAGATGCGTTTTAGCGGCATTCTCATCCTTCCGCTTCACGCCGCCGCGATTTTCGACAAGCGACCGCAAGCTAAGTAAGGGAAAGCGGACCAATCGGAGAAGCCGGCAGCACCCTCTTCACGCGGTTATCTATTTTCACTGTTCCGGCTCGGCCCCATCTAATTCCATCTCCACTAGAGCGTGCTCCTTTGCTCTTGTCAGCCAATTAGATAAGAAAAACCGCTGAGTGTAGACAATGTTATTGGTTTTGAAAGCGAACAAAGGTGACCTCCTATAAACGAGAAGAGTGTTTGATTGGGTTGTTCAGACAACGCTGCGAGTCACCGCCCGATGCTTGCATCGGTGGTTACGTAAATTTGACGTCAGGAGTATGGAATCAGAGTTTGGAGTCATTTTACGTTATAGCGTCCCAGTTCTGAAGAATAAGGATGTGTGACAGTGACAGAGACAAGAACTTTTATTGGTCCTGAGAAACTGGCCAGGGTGAGCGGAAGGCTCCCTCAGGTCAAATCGGGGGCTCCGTCCACGATGGCACCGGGAGGCGAAATCCCGTTGCGATGTCATGGGCCCTCTGGACTGCCTGGAGTCGGATGTGGTTGTGGTCGCTTCTTAGGAACTCCTCCCACTGTTCCTTTGTGGCATGTATAGGGTTTTCTATGGTTGGGCGCAGCCAGAGCATGTGATCGAAAGAGCATGAGTCGGCTCGAAAGAGCATGAGCGATTTCGTGAAAGGTGCACAATGGGTCTTTCTGGATGCAAGCCTCGTTACGATGAGGGCCGTTGACGGCTGCGCGGGTCGTGAAATCGCGCGCCAGCCGGTGAGCCCGTTCGTTGGTGCTGCAGCCGTGCGGTTGGATGGAGTCTCCCAGGTGGGCCGGGAACCATGAAATGTGGAAATACCCTTCCGTGCCAACTTGACCGAAATTAGTGAGCTTGTTGATCGCAATTCTATTCGCCCGTATCGATACGCGCGCCGCCGAAAAGGACCTAACGGCTGTACGGGAGTCCGAGAAGACGAAGAGGGGAGAATGTGCGCTGTGTATGGCCAGGGCGATAGCCGCCTCCTCCGCTTCGTGAGCAGAATTGGTGCGCACAGAGGCCGCATTCACCAGATTGCCTTTCGCATCCACTACCGATAGGGCGAACGCGTCTTCACTGTCGTATCTAGCGGCGTCTACGAATAGAGCGTGTAGTCCCTGTCGAGTGATCTGTTTGAGGATTGCCTGAGCTCTCGCGCGTCTTCTACCCTCATTGTGTACTGGGTGAATGTTAGGAGGAATCGGGTCTACCTTCATTAGGGAACTAACGTTTTTAGGTAGACAGACTTTATCCTCCGGGTCGTGCCTGGGCCGAATGCCTGCCTCGTTTAGTATTCTAACTCCTGCCTTGCTGAACGATAGTCTATAAACCTGCGCCGCCGAGTGGGCTTCTATAATTTCGTCTATCGTGTTATGGAGCCCTAGCTTCAGTAGTCGTTCCGTGCTCGTGGACTGGGGAAGTCCCAGCACACGTTTGAGGCCCGTTCTTATAAGCGCGTCTAATTTGGCCTTCTCTGCCCTGCTTCAATTAAGGTAAGGGGTTATATAGGTAATGTGGCTTAGGAAGAAGGCATGCAAAGCTTTGATAAGATTGTCCTCCTTTAGCCCGCCTCTTCGGTTGGAGATGCGGGTGATCATTCTGATGACGTTTCCAGCCTGACCAGAGAGCTCATTGAGAGCCGTCGCGTTGCAACCCTTGGCGTCGATGAGCAGACCTAGAATTTTGACCGAGTCTGCCCTCGGTATTGGCTGCCCGTTTTTTGGCTTTGATAACTATGGGGAGGCTGCATAAGTCACGAATGTTGGGAGCTTGCTTATGCAGACGATGTCATAATTATAAATGAGGAATAGCAGTGGTCCGAAAATACTACCTTGCGGAACGCCTGCAGGGATGTGCCTAAAATCTGATGATTCACTTTTTTTTTTACCAGTTATACTCGAGAACTTAAGACTGAATGATTTGAAGGAACTTACCGCGAAAAGCGTAGTGCTCTAGCTGAGCTGACATTATTTTCTGATTGACGCGGTCAAACGCTGTTAAAAAATCAATGAATATACCAATAGTGAAAATGTTTTGCTCAAGGGACTCTAAGATAATCTATTTTTCGATCAGAAGCGCGGTTTCCGCCGAAAAATGTTTTCGAAAACCATGTCGGCTAGGAATCAGTATGTTTTGTTTTTCACAAAACCAGATGTTCGTCTAAATAGCATTTTTTCGAAACACTTGAAGAAAGGCCGGTAGGATTGAGATAGCGCGATAATATGGCATAATATCACCACCTTTATGAATAAGCGTGAATTTAGCAATCTGTATTCTTTTGGAGAACACTGCATGTTCGATGCAAGAATTAAAAATATATTCTAACCAATTACATCAGAGATCATCAATGTCAAGCAACTTACTCTTTAGGGACTTTTTTATTTCATTCGCATCGGCTGGTGACAGGAATACACTAGAAACAACCCGTTTTTCAAGACATTTCACATTGATGAGATCGTCATTCCCATCAATCTGAGACATAAAGTAATTATTGAAATGTTCTGCCCGCCTTTTACCAGTCACAGGTTCATTGGCCACGAAACGTTGGAGCACGCCTTTAGAAGTCGTACTTCGATTTAAAATTCGGTTCACGTTTTGCCACACAAGGTCGCTCCTCTTTAATAAGTTTTGATTGAACAATTTTTCTGCATATCCTGGTTTCACCTGACGAAGCAGTACCGTAACTTGGTGCCGGCCTGTATTAAATTGTACAACATTGCGTACCTTGGTTGCCTTGGTTGGAATAAAGCCGTTATAAAGGTCCGTTTTTTATCATTTTAAGGTATTCTTCAGTTATCCACGGTTTGCGAGCTTTTCGAACTTTTTGAGGACTACAAGAGGAAAGCTTTGGTCATATACAGACATAAATGTGGTAATAGAGGCATTGTAAGCATCATCACGATCAGTTTTGTTTGGCACAACTTTCCACTCAACATCTGCAAGAGTTGCCCGAAAGTAATTTTAAGTGTCATTATAATTGCGCTGATACCCTATTGTACACTATTTGCATTGTTTTTGAGAGTTTATAGATTCAACAATCAGCTATATTGGAATATAGTATCTTTTATGGACATTAACCCTTTATTGACGATTGTTGCGTGCAGGCAACATACCAGAAAAAAAATTCCAAGCCGAGTTTCAGTTTCCTTATTGAGTACGAATTTTCCGGCTTAATGTCTTCGGCCAGCACTGAACTGACAGTCTGCAAGCATCATTTGATGGTTTAGAGCAGCAATACGGACGAGGGAGTAGAAGTTTGGCATGCGACTCATTGTCTTTTGAAAGCAAGGTCAGAGGAGGCAGGCCGATGCAAGATATTCAACTGCGGTGGTGTCACACATGTGAAGTAAAGGAAATGAAATGTATACCTATGGTTCACATATGATGAGAGCTGTCTATGCAGATTAAGGACGAAGCCTTAGGTAGCTTCGGGTGAAGCCCACTTCCAATTACCTGTCTGGGGTTTTCCCCCTATTGCTTAAAAAGGTTCCGGAAAATAAATTTTCAATTTTCAATAGTTTTTAACATTTGCAAATATACATTTTTTCTGTGTTCTTATATGTCGCGTCATTAAAGCTTAAGTAACTCCTGAATTAAGACGATCTGCTGTCACTGCCTGTATTCGTGAGGGTTCACTTATGACGGAAATGAAACCATTACATTGCAATATTGTCTTAATCTCTAGTTTATTAGCAGAATATGAAACAAAATCAATGTTTATGTCAACATCAAGAACTATATTCAGGTTGTTTTCTGTGATCAATTGGAGATATTCATCGAGAAAGCAAGACAGACAGACAAAGAACTTTATTAAATAGGTCCTGAGAAGCCCCGCCCTGGGGCAGAGATGCGGGCCGCTCCCACGTGGGGACGGGTAGGCCGAGCCTAACCGCCGCATCGTGGGCTCTCTGGACAGCCCAAGTTTGTCGTGACCGTTCTGAGCACTGGATGGCAGAGCTCCATTCTTCTTCCGTGATGCGATTGGGCCCCTGTAACGAGGGGCATCGCCAGAGCATGTGTTCTAGATTGCTAACAGCCACACAGTCGGGGCAAGTAGAGCTAGAAGCCTCTGGAGTGATCGAATGAAATAAGGCCAGGTTGGGATAGGACTTAGTCTGAAGCATGCGTAAAGTGGACGACAGAGGTCTAGCCAGTTTTCTATGAGGTGGAGGATAAGTCCTCCTACCCAGGTGATAGTGCTTAGTGATTTCGTTGAAAGTAGTGAGAGTGTCCCGAAACTCGAGAACCCCGGCCTTTGAGCTCGCATTTGCTCCCGCGCGGTGGATTAGTGCGCGCGCTTGGGAGTGGGTGATGTCATTGAGATTGGGCAAGGAGTCAAGCTGGGGGCCGAGGTGCGCGGGAAAGCGCGTGATGGTGTGCGTAGAGATGATCTTTTTCTTCAGAATCTTGTGAGCCTCCTCAGCAATGGACCCTGAAGCGAAAGCCCTGACCGCCGCTCTCGAATCAGTGAAGATTTGTGTTCTGCTGCTATCTAGGAGTGCCATAGCAATTGGGACCTGCTCCGCTCTGGAAGGAGTTGAGCACTTCAGGGAAGCTGCATTGACTATCTGTCCGTTGTGATCAACGATGGCAGTGGCGAAGTTAGACGACTGTCCATATTGGGCTGCGTCGACAAAACATGCCGACCCGCCGCGGTTGCTCAGTGGCTATGGTGTTGGGCTGCTGAGCACGAGGTCGCGGGATCGAATCCCGGCCACGGCGGCCGCATTTCGATGGGGGCGAAATGCGAAAACACCCGTGTACTTAGATTTAGGTGCACGTTAAAGAACCCCAGGTGGTCCAAATTTCCGGAGTCCCCCACTACGGCGTGCCTCATAATCAGAACTGGTTTTGGCACGTAAAACCCCATAATTTAATTTTTTTTAACAAAACATGCCGAGTGGGGATCGTCTTTGATACTCTTGAGGAGAGCGAGGGCTCTTGCCCTGCGTCTGCTCACGTTGTGTTGTGGATGAACATTATGGGGATACGGTGCGACTCGTATATTATTCCTTTGATCTTCTGTGATTTGATATTTCCGTTCTTCCATGAGTATAGGGTTGATCCCAAGAACCGCCAGGATCTATCTTCTTTCCAGCCGGGGTGCAGGATAGACGGGCCAGTTGGGCCGACTCCTGGGCCTCAATTATCTCGTCTAAAGTGTTATGCACTCTATAGTTGCATAAGGAGGTCCATGCTCGCCCGTAACGGAATGCCTAGTACTCTTTTGATACTCTTTATGATGACCGTGTTAAGTTTTTTTTTTTCTTTTCGGAGTTATACCAATTGTGCATGGCTGCCACATAAACTATGTCACTCATGAGTAAGACGTGGAATAATCTGAGGAGGTTTTCTTCTTGAAGGCCTCCACGCCTATTCGACACTCTGTTTATGAGCCTGATCATGTTCTCGGTTTTGGCTGTGAGCTTGTTGAGCGTCGTATTGTTACTGCCATTGTATTCGATGAACATGCCCAGGACCCGAATGGTGTCTACTCTGGGGATGGTACAGCTGCTTTTAGTGTAGAGTTTTATGTCTATTTCAGACAACGGTTTCCAGCCTCTTGGTTTGGGACCTTACCTGACTGGCCTGTAGAGGAGCTCAGACTTGCTCGGGGAGCATCTAAGCCCCGTACTTTCCAGGTACATCTCTGTTTCATCTACAGCCTCCTGTAAGCCTAATTCAACATCTCCTTCGCTTCCTCCGGTGCACCAGATTGTTATGTCATCGGCGTAGAGCGTGTGATTGATCCCTTCTATGTTGGACAGCCTTTCCGATAGTTTCATCATGGCAATGTTAAAACGTAGTGGTGAGACTACCGTTCCTTGTGGCATTCCTCTGGGGCCCAAACTGAAATTGTCAGACTGGAGGTCACCAATTTTGAGCGTGGCCTTGCGATCCCTGAGGAATGAGCTTATGTATCTGTGGAAGGCTTCTCCCAAATTGAGCTCTGATATGGAGTTCAGAATGTGCGTATGGAAGACATTGTCAAACGCCTTCTCCAGGTCTAGGCCTAAGATGCCTCTTATATATCTTGTGGTATTGTCAATGATTTGACACTTGATAAGCTTCATCACGTCCTGCGTTGACAAGGCCGGACGAAAGCCGATCATGTTGTAGGGAAACAATCCTTGTTGCTTGATGTGCTTGGAGATGCGGTTGTTTATTACTTGTTCCGCCACCTTTCCCACGCAGGACGTAAGTGAAATGGCTCTGAGGTTTGTGAGACTCGGGGGTCTTCCAGGCTTTGGGATGAGGATGACCGAGGCCATTTTCCAGGACTGCGGGACAACCCCTCGTTCCCATGTTCCATTTATCTCTTCTGTCAACCATTCTATGGAACCATCGTCCAGGTTTCTGAGGGCCCGGTTGGGGATGTCATCAGGACCAGGGGCTGACCTGCCATTTAGTTTCTGGAGGGCTTCCCTTACTTCGCATGACTTGAAGGGGACATCTAGTTTGGGGCAAGATGAGCCTTTGTAGGGCGGATAGTCTTCTTCACTCGAGCTGCCCAGTGGCAAGTACTTGCGAGCGAGTCTTTCAAGTACGGTCCCTACCGTCTCTGATTGTGATGCCTCGTGGAGAACCTTCGCTATCACTTGTCTTTGGTTCGACTTGGTATTTGTGTCATCGAGTAAGAAAGCAAGCAAAATTGGAAAAGTAGCTTTTAGGAGGCCGGTAGATAACATAGAAGAGTTTCTACCACATTGTAAGGAGAGTGTTTCGTATTCATCATGAGTTAGAGTGAAATCAGTGAGAAGGCTGCGTTTAAAAGTTTTCTATGTCGCTATTATAACACACTCGCCTTATTTATCAGGGCGATTTTGCCGATACGTGTTGTAGTAGGGCAACTGTAATGCTTCACAACTATTTGGAAACCAGGATTAAGTGATGATTATTGTGTTGAAAGTGAAGGTAAGTATGGAAACAAACGCTTGAAACTCGTCCTGTTCTGTTGCTTCGCGACCATGCCATAGGCATGCAAGTTTTTTTTTTGTATGTTGCATGTGGAGGGTAATATCGGCCGATGAATGAAGTAATGCTGTGGATTTTTCTGCGAAATAACAGAAATTTCCCGGCATTTGTTACAACGAGCTGGTCACGTGAGATTGCAGTACCCCGGGGGAGTGTTTGACAGGCTGAAAGCCCACTCGCTGCACGCGGGTTGGGATGCGCTGATCGCTTCGTAAATCGCGGGTGTCCTTTCTTTTTTTGTTGTTTTTGTAGGCAGTCCGCAGAGCCCATTCATCATGCAGAAAAGTTGTGGCGTGGTTGGATGCTCAAATCGCACGAAAAGAGTAAGTGGCATTGGCCTTTCCTGTTTCCTACATTTTGTAATCGTTTTGAGCTACAAGTTTTAGCTGATTGCGTAATGTTGCGTTGCTTACCTAACTTATTGCTTGATCTTGATTTACTGCTGTGTGTCATTCTTCTCATTTTATTTTTCCGCTTCAAGTGCTTAGAAGATGTATAAAGTTGTACTTGAGTTTCATTTTATTCTTTTTCTTTTATTTGAGTTGTGCGATCAACCTGTATACTATAAGTATAATATTTCATTTTCACATGTCTTAAAAATTTTCTGTACTGTCATACTGCTGCTGCTGCTGTATGGGCGGCACGGCCCAGTCAGACAATGTTTTTGCCTTTAGCTGTGCCCCCTAGGACAATTCTTATATTGTCCTCAGTACATCAATAAAGAAAGAAAGAAGCGGCGCCGCCAAACTGGGCAGCTGCAATTGGGAAACCGACATATCGCAGCCGGCAGACACACCGACATAATTTTCAGAGTTCGCTTGCATTGTTCTTGAAAATTCAGAATAAGCATGTGATGCCTTGGTTGTGTCTTCTGAATGATGTCAATTTATAGCGCGAACACAGGAGGCAACCACAGGGAATAAAGCGGTCACGTTGTCATTTACGTGTTTACAACATCACAGAATACGCATGAAACTCTCTACTTCACATATTTTGGTCGATCAGTGTGAACGAGGCAAACAGCCATTTGCTACTGTAGTGAACAGGTATTCTAGCGTGCTGACATATCGATTGTAGCCCCTGCCGCATGGCAATTTCAATCGCTGATGTATTTGAGTAATGCCCACACGACCATTCCGTATCGTGATTTTGCTCGATCAGGATCAATTCATTTGGGATGGAGCTTCTTGATTGCGATTGTAGATGTCGATCGTCTGGACCCTCAATGTTCAGTGAGCTCAACCGAATAGCTGCGCAAGTCCCTTCGTGGCAAGGTCGCATGCCTTAAGCAAATCCTACCTTTCCTGTGCTACTGCAATTTATTGAACATGATACTTTGTAGTTCAAAATTCGAAATAAGATGTAATAGAGAGGGCCGACAGCATGGGAAAGACGAGCACTACACTCACAACTGCTTATTTCTAAACAGGGCATCCTATATATGCACAAACGTACACATGCACAAACGCATAAAACGCACAAAGGGCGCCAGTTAGCCGAAGGAAGTATGAGCGTTAAATGCTTAGCAATCTCCTTTCCGAATCATAAAGCGTAACAGTTGCTCGACTCACGCAGGCTAGATCGGTGAACAGTTCCCGTGTGGTTTTTTTCTTGCTTTTGCCTAGGATCCTGACATTAAAAAATAGCGGTTCACAGTCGGGACAAGACCTGCAATGCACCGACAAGTGCACAATCGTATCCTTCTTTAAAAAATTGGCGTGCTTTATGATTCGGTCGTTGATGCAGCGCCCTGTTTGCCACGTGTAGCACTTGCCACAGCTGAGCAGAATCAGATAAACCACTCCAGTGGAGCAATGCACGTCACGCTTACCGTGCTGTACTGTACACCCGTTCGTGGCGCCACCCGTGATTCTGGGGCAGAGATAGGTCAGCTTGTTCGGGGCGGAAAGAACCACAGGTACTCCATACTTGTTCGCTACCGTCTTAAGGTTGTGGCTAACCTTGTGAATTTAAGGCACCACTTGTGCCTTTTTTTTTCTAGTGTTACGCTCGACTTCATCGCCCGCCTTGGCCTTGTTGTTGCCTTTCAGCTTCTGGAGCAAAGTTTGCCCCACTCATGTTAACACCGAGCGAAGGTAGCCGGATTTTTAAAGCCGTCCAATCTTATTGTCAAAACTCATCTTGATCTTTTGAACACACGATTTTTTAAAAGCAGAACTCAGGCAGGTTGTTGCCATCCCTCTTTTAATAATATTTGACTAGGCGGAATTGTGTGGTAACAGCTCATTTTGAGCACATGGTGAACAGTACCCGCACCCACGTTGTTTTAAAAACGTCATTTTTAAATCTAAATACTCGAGTACGTTATCAACCGGAGTCTGGTGGGTAAACGATATATAGCCATTGGCATGAAGTTTACAAAGGCGCAAAACTATGATAATTTCATCATTGTCAGTTAAAGAACACTGTTAGTACAAAGGGATTAATAAACCTTCTACATATCTAAAAACGTTTATCACATGCGTGTTCTTAAAGCAGTTGTAAGGGATTATATTCATTCCAGAAAGAAATAAGTTACATAGTCAAGGCGAGAAGCACGAACCCATACACATGCCCTTCTTTTAAAAGTAGAGTTGGTTGTCAAAAAGAATAAAAGTGCTTTTGAGATAGGCTTCCAACAAGGCGAGAAGATTGCCAGAACTAAGGCCAATTGCAGTCTGAAATTCCGATGCACCATGGGCATCTTGCGGGCTTTGATAGCAACAAACATTTCGCGATGCGGAATAGAGTAAAATAAGGCGTACAGGAATGGAGTACCTTTTTTCAATTAAATTCAGTTTATTTGGACTTACATAGATGATACAGGATGTCCACGAGGCGTGTCAAAAGGAGGCAACAATGCCTCCTGAGCAACATGTGTCTGGACGGCGGTTCTGCTCCAACGAAGATGTGAAACATGAGGTTCAGCTCTTCCCGAAGGACATGGCAGCAAGCTGGTATGACATGGGTATTGGAAAACTGCCACAGCGCCTACAAAAATGCATCGACTGAAATGGCGATTATGTAGAAAAATAAAACATTCTTAAATCTTTAAAATGATGCAACTATTATAGTAAATAAACGGCTGTTCCCATATCCAAAAAAGTTAGGAGACCTTACTTTTCGGATTGCCCTCCTATTTCGAGTTTTTGCGCTAGCAAGTATGTTGTTAAGTAAACACAAACTCGCCCAAGAGGAAGTTATTCTGAAGTTTATTGGCCAGACGTTTTGACGAGGTATACTTATATGCCACCAAAACGCGCGTTCGGCCGACCGTCATATCGTTTTGATGCGAGAGCGTCAAATGGCCCATTGAGCAATACAGCCGGTGGCGTCTGTAGTAGCAAATCGACACCGCTCGTGACGCTGGCTCAAGCCTCGACGGAGCAGAGCGGGCGAAACGGGACTGCTGCGTCGATAGCGCGCCAGGTATTGTGTGAGGGGAGGGGGCACCGCGGCGATGCCGGATCACCAGTTCGCCTCGATGGAGCAGATATGGTGACGCGACACCACGGGGCGTCGTGTCGATGCCCCGTTGGCGGCCACTGCTGATTCCTCAGTCTCTCGTCGCGTCGGATGTCGGTGGCATGCGGCGTCCTTGATTTCTCAGCAATATCGTCCAAATGATTCCGGTCTGCAGTCAACATGGTAATGCAGAAACTAAAAAAATAACGCGCACCAATTTAGTGGCCAAACTCGATAACATACCCCACAGAAAAACTCGAAAACATCACTCGCGTGGCAAAATTCCCGTCGCAATATGCGCTCAGCGGCCTTCAAGTGGACATTTATGCTTTCGCTTTGACAACTCGTAAGTGCTTAGTTGTCTTCGGAATTTTTTTTCAACCCATCGATGAGGAAAGAATCGGAGTACTGCTCGCCGCAGTCGAAAACCTTCCCGACGTAGCTCTCACGGGCAACTTCTGGCAGCGAGCTCACGTACTCGGACAAATCCCTCGCTGCATGTGACGTGGTATCCTTGGCGTGAGGAACACCTTCTGCCCACCAGCTTTATCCACACATCTCGCAAATCGCTTTGCGCATGCTCCGTGACGTCAGGATGTTTATGAAAGGGAGGGATCTATTCGAGGACGCTAACATCAAAGAATAGGCAGTGCCTCGTACCGAGAAGAGTGTTCCATGAATTAGTGTTGCGGAAGCACTCATGCAGCCTATTTTTGTGATACTAGTATATCGCAGTAAATGTGGTTCGAAAGGCTTGTTTGCAGGCCTCATACACGTCATAACTCCCAACAAGCTTCGTAGGTTGCGAAAGAGTGTGGACTCTGGTTAAGCAACTGATGCAAGTTCACAAAAGAGTTGTGCTACCAAGGACGTAAGTGCCGTAAGCGTGCCCTTAAAAAACTCCAATACTGAAAAATACTCTCTCCACTTGGTTGTGCATCCGGTAAAAATGAAATTGAATAATCTCACGCTGCATCACTTTTTGCATGCAGTAGTATCAGCCAATAAATAAGAAATATATAATAAGTGACTAATCAACATATTCGTCGGCTACGTGCTCCTGGTTGATTTCCACTGCCTGATCTTTAATTACTGCTCTCTTGAATCATCTGACTATATCTACCATGAGCTTCTAAATGTCACAGTGAAAATTAGCCTAGCCTACTGTTACCGTTATCTACGTATACAAATTTTTATAGGGGGCGCAATAATCAATGCCTTGAATTACTTCCTGTAAGGCGGCTTGACCTTTCCACACACAAAAAAATAATGTGGTTCGTACGCGAAACAGTGGAACACCAGATCACTTAAATATACTACGCATCTTTTCCTCAGGCTTCCAAAAGCGCAAGAATGGTGCAGTTCATCTTTGTTGTATTCACTTCATTTTTACTGCTACAAAGTAAGTATGCATGTAGCAGCAATGGCATTTTGCTTAGATCTAAACGGTAATTTTCTGTATATCTTATAAAGAGGTGGATATGTGTCAGTAATTGTTACCAGTGATGGAGAGTGGCATATACAAGTTATTCGCATTCGACCATGTTTTTTTATTAAAAAAAGAACATGTCTATGATCTAGAACTTTTTAACGAAGGTAATGTTGCATTGAAATGATTCCACAAATTATATGTAAAAGCACGCAGAGGGAGCTTTGGTAAATCCAGAAACATTAATAATAGTCACGCAAGCTGTATCGATTGTGTATTTCTTATCACTATAACATTAGCAGATGCCAAAGATACAGCACTTTATAGGGTGAACGAGTAGAATGCACATGAATGATTCTGCAAAACTAACCTCCCTGGGCTGCACTGCATTCACGCGCCTATACATTACACATTTTCCTTTTTTAACTTCAATGTGCATTTTACATACCATGGAAAGGGAGAAAAACTAAAGTGCGAAAGGCGCGAAAAGTAACAGAATCGTGGCCCAGGCATGACTGCAACTCGGTGGAAGTCGGAGCCTATACAAAAGCAGCCATCTTAATCATGCATTTCCAATCCAGAAGTATGCGTTGCGTGAATGTGATACGAAATTCTTGCACGTAGACTGTCGCCTCCAAGTTACCATTACTCCTTCCGGAAACTCTAAGTTAGGAATTTACAGTGTAACTCGCTTTTCAGCCAACAAGGAGCCTAAGTTTTCCATATTAGATAAAGCTTAGGATAGAAGAGTGGCCGTTTTCTGGATAGGCTACACGTCTTTGCATCACAAATTGTAACACGTAGTTTCCAAATATATGAAGAGATTCAACAATCAGGCTCCGAACATGAAAACAATGGGGCATTATGAGTGAAAAAAACTAAATACATTATGTTCACAGTCAAGTTGAGTAGCCATAAGTAATTTTTTGATGGTAATTCAATTGAACTTTTGTTAGACAAAGTGTGGTCCAACAGAAAACATGTTTATAAACATTTGGATCCGTAGCATCATGCTAGTATGGATCCATGCAACAATAACATGCATAAACTTTCAGGCAGGAAACACATCAGTTTATAGCATATGAGGTTAGCATTCAAAACAAGGAATTCAGAAATCTAATACATTTATGCATCAGTTTAAGAGCATATCAGGTTAGCATAGAAAACACAAGAAATAAAAACTAATACAGTTCTTTGTAATAACGTTTTAGCGTCACACGAAAAGCTCTGTGATGTTTTACATGAACTGCTCAATGGTTCTGGTGGTGAACCCTAGCATCCGACTCAACCACAAGAGGCTCACGCGATGGCAAACAGTGGTTCGTTGCTAGGCAGCACAATAAGAAATGTACCGAGCCCTTCATTGTTTGTTTCACCAGATGGCATGGATATCTCAAGCACGAGCAGACCCTGCTTCCCTGTCTCCAACTTCCCAGATATCGGCACGCGAGCTTAAGACCACGCATTCGGCTGTACGCTTGGTGCTAACAAACCGTATGAAGGCTCCCAACTCAGCACCAATGTAGGCAATGGCAATGTCTTGTATGCAATACGTTTCGTGAGACTGTACCCGCAAACGATTTATACCTTGGAGCCTGGGATGTCCGCTCATTCGTTGGAAATGTGATGGTGGCGCTCCTGTCACCATGGCAGATCATTTTCTTCTTTACGGTTGCCGGCCTTGTAAGTAAAACGAGCGATAATTCTTTTTTAAGGGAACTTTCTTTGAACTCTTTATCATTTTGCTGACCGTGGGTGCTGCTGCTCGCACAGGACACCACAAAGTAAGGAAATCGGTCAATGTATAGTCACGTGTAATGCCCGTGCAAACGGGCTAGGGACGGACTTTGTTGTCTACATAACTACGCTATACAACCGCAAGTGGCAACCTGTAGGAAATGACGGCGGGCATCATATATACGCGTATACGCCGTATACCAACTTATATTGAAAGAAATCTTTTCTATGCCTTCGCAAAGATTTGACGCACCTGCTCGACTCATGTCTCGCTGAGCAAAGTTGGCCAGTCCAGTAATAAGTCCAGCAATAAGCTGGACTGATCCAGGAGTAGGGGCATGAAAGTGGGTCTGATCCCGGAGTAAGTGTAAACTATTGTCCTATGGGTTATGTGATTTGTATAAAGAGGGCATATGCAGCAATTCCGAGCTACACAACGGGATTTCACGCGATTCCGCGATACACAGCTATGCGGAGGCGGGGAATCACTGAGCTGCGAAATGCAGCTCACGGGATGAACCGTTATATTACATTTATTAGCCGCTTCAAGAAATATTCGCTTCTCATAGATTACAACATTTGCATGGACCTGCATATTGTTTGTAACGATATAGTGACTAGGAGTTTGCAGTTATCGTTGAAAAGTGGGCAATCAGCGCCTTTACTGGTACTAACATATGGGGCAGAAACTTGAAATTAATCAGGGAAATTTGACAAGTTAAGGACCGCCCAGCGAGCAATGACGTAAAATGTTAGGCATAACATTAAGAAAGATAAAGAGAGCGCTGTGGATCAGAGACCAAATGGTGGTAGCCGACATTCTAATGGACCTTAAGAGGACAAAATGAAGATGGACAGACAATGAAAGGCACAGCGCTGGTAACCGGTGGTCTATTAGACTTACGGAGTGGGTGCCATTGGAATGGAAACACCGTCGAAAACGGCAATAATTAGGTGGGGTGTGGAAATTAGTAAATTCGAAAGCAAAATTGGGTGTCAGTGAGCGCAGAGAGGGCTGGTTGGAGATCTCTAGGCCTCTCTTCAGTAGACGTAAATAGGCTCCTAAAGTGTTATTTGCTCGTAACAGCCTTTACAATTATGAAGTTTATTACCCTAAAATCAATGCTTTACGCGAGTTGTCTAAATGGGGTGTTCCAGAGGAATTTTGACCACGATTAGTATTGTACAATTAAAACGCACGAGCGTCTCTTTAACCATAGGAATACGGCCAACGCGGTCGGGAGCCGTGTCTGCGAATTTGTTCTCAGAAGCCGAGTACTAAATCCACTCAGTGACCGAATTCATTTTAGCGATTTTAACGTTACGACTGGCTCTCTAACGTGCTGGTATCAGAACACGGAATAACGGTTTCTCTTTGCTCGAAAGCCATGATCTTGATCGCTACTATCTGCATTGTGCTCTTCTGAGAGCGATAAAGCTTTTGCTGGAGGTGTTCCAACCTGTCGACATGCTAACGTTTTTTGCAAATATGTTTGGAGGCAAACAATTTGTCGGTATGAAAGCCGCATGGCCCACATCCTGGAAGCAGGAGTTCTACAGTGGTGTAACGTAGAGATAGCCTGAAACGAAAGATGGCAGCCTCGTTCGGCGTCGAAAGTTTGCCGTAGAGCGCTATTCTCCTTTTTTTTTGTTCTGGAACCCTGGACCTCGAAGTTCTAGCAGCCTTGTGGCTATGGTTAATGAGTACCATTACAGTCTGTCTGGATGTGCGGCTTGTCACCGGCGGGTCTGTGACGATCAAATAACGGTGACCGCCTTCTACCCACAAGCTGTTCCACGAAGCAAGTGCGGCAAACCCCCGCAAAGCTGACGCTTTCTTTCTCTGTTTTTTTTTTCTGGTAGCCAGTTTTGCTCACATATTGGTTGTTTAAGGAGATGCTGGTTGCTGTGATTGAACGACACTTTCAATCCGAGGTTTATGTTTAGGTACAGGCTCCTCTTGTTGGGATGCAATCTGTTAGTACCATGCCGTTGAGAAGGTTGGACATTTCTACCATATATTTCTAGATAGCCACTCATGATCTGAAATTACTCTTTCAGCTCAACAAATTGAACTTCGTTCACGCTGAAGGCATTTTCAATAACCGCCGATCCTATTGCTACCTAAATTGATGATCGCATCACTTGGGTGGTGTGAATTCTCTCTTGGCCTACCAGTAATGAATTATAGAGAGTGAGTGCAGCGGCAGCACAAGGAGCGTCGATGTGACCTGCTGTAATATTCACAATGTGTAAGCTACAGCATGCTGCCGCAATAGTGGGATCTAGCTACCTGAGGTCCGTGGGCATTGTGTCGCATTGACGTCAACGTTCGCCTGTGTCCGGTCCTCAGAGGTCGGCAAGCGGCTCCAGAAACGGCGCTCATCAGAGGCTACAGCTGCTCTTTGGGCAGAAAGTTGGGTCTTTGCTAGGGATGCTGGCTCATTCTGACTACTACGTTCAAGGCGAGCAGGCCTGCCGTCATGTCAGCATATGAAGTTATTTCCGGAACATTCGGGTACCCTGTGGAAATGCTGCAGTGTTTACTACATTTGGTGAGCTACATAATCCATTGTTGACGACCAGTGACATTATTGGCGCGCGCCTAACGGGATTCGGTGCATGAACGCTTCCTCGGTACAGCCACTGCCGCAAGTGAGACTATTGTTCAAGAGGCAACCGTAGTTATGTGTCACTGTAGCGTGTTTACGCCGCCATATGATAGGGATGTGTTTCGTTTTGTCGGGACACTACTTCTTGACTTTTCGAGTTGACTTTCTCCGCTTAACATACCCGTTGGCGGGAGTTAGTCTCGAGTTGGTATCGGGAGTTGGTGCCTATGTGAGATCGAGCGAGTTCTCTGGTGGTAACGGCATGTGATGACCCTAATACCAGGGAATGGAAGCTATTTGCAAGCACTCTCCTGCTGCGGGAGGTCGACTTACGGCTCTAGAGCACAAACTCCTGAGTGTGATTTCCGGAACGGCCCTGAAAAAGATTCAAGTTCGACTTCTGAGCATGGCTGGTTATAGGCAAACATGATAGCATGAACGCGGGTCGGTTTCCTGGCCTGCACGTGTGAATAGCCTAAACCTAAGAACCCGGACACAACAAACAGTCATTCTGTTTGCGCACGTCCCTCCCCCCCCCCCTCCCCTCCCTCGAGCGGTGAGCCAAACTTCCTCATTGTAAGTGTGTTTCGTCGAGTTAACTAGTTAGTTTAAATGTATCAGATAGCTCGCATCGTTGCACAGGAGTTTCAAAAAATATCGTGCTGTTATTTTACGACTACTTCGATTTAGTGTTCATTGTTCGCCAGATGCTTTCAACCCCAAAGATACGAAACGTGAGCATTTAAAATAGCAATATGCTATATGCCACCTTTAAGGCAACCTCATTTCACGACTTTGCAGAAAACAACAAATATAATTTCTATCAATAAAATGAAAAAGAATACTATATATTTCTCCAGAGTACGTCATATTGCACAAACAAGTAATTGCTTAGTGGTTCCCGTACAGAACTCTATGACCCGCTGAACAGCATCTTTTCTTGAATGCTGTAAATGCCACGATAAAGCACCAGGCAAGCCACTAACCACACTGGATCTGCTAATTAGCAGAGTGCATGACGTTCTATTTAGCAGCGTCCTAGGATCGGTCACTTAGAACATTTAAGTATAATAGATTATCCTGAAGGGCCAGGAAATAATCAGCACCGGTTATGGATGATGAAAGAGAAATAAGTGGAGCAGTAAAAACAATTTTAGCTGAACGATACTAACGATCCTGCATCCCTCAAACTTTATGTGGTCAGGCAGGGTACAGAAATGCGCTGTTCTCTCTTTCTTTAAAGGCACTTCTCATAAACCCTGCAAAATGACAAAAGAATACCTGTATTAATAAATACCTTAATGACTCAATCATTTATTGATCGTGCCCAGGAAGAAGAAGAACGCAAACTTTATTATCAAATCAATAAGAGTCCAGCGTCCTTTTAGTGGGTTTGGGCACCCGCCGCGGACACGGTTCCGAGACCTTGTCTCGAAGCGCCTTCCTCGGATCGCTGTACGCTGCAGAGTTTTCCTGTCAGGTGCGAGCTGAGCACCTGACACGAGCGGAGGCTACCACCGCGAGCGGAGGCTGGCGGTCGAAGAGACGGAGGTGGCGGTACTGCCCGAATTGTTTGTTATGTCCTGACATTCCCTTAACATGTGAATAAGTGTGCCAACCTCGCCACAGGATGTGCATCTGTTTGTAGTGTACATGTGTGGATACATGAAGAACCGTGAGGTCTATGTGCTGGCGCAAGCATACATAAAAAAACAGCAGAGGAATATCAGTAAAACAAAAGAATGAAGAAAAATAACAATCTTGAAAAGAGTACATACGAGGCGCAAAATGAATGCATAAGAAAAAGGAGGAGAACGGCAGTTTCACAATATGTGAAACTATGATACAACAACGCAAACCTCGGAACAGAACAATGACTGCTAGTTGTGAAAAAAATCAAGATCATGAAAGTGGGCGTTATAGAGACTGTATTTTGTGTTGATGATGACAGGCAGGGACAAGGAAAGGTTTATGTTCTCTGATACAGCTGAGGAGTTCGGACATCCGAGGTTAGCATGATGGAGTGTGAAGAGAAACAGAAGGTCAGGGCGATTACTTCGGTAGCGATGTAAGGGCAATGAGACCAATCCAACAGCGCTAGTACAATGTCCAATGTCCAGGGTTGCAAAGCGGTGATTATATCAGCTTAGAAATTTTTGGACCCGATCTATAATGTCACTGTTGGATCTGGAAGAGCCATTCCAGACGTCCAACGCATATTCGAGTTGAGGAAGACAAATGGCTGTGTACAACTTGCGGAATGGTGTAGGAGACTTGAATTCCCCCAATAATCTGCAGAGCCAAGAGAGCGCATACATTACAGCACGTTTAGTATAAGTAGAAAAGTGTAAGGTTGCATCAACAAGTACACCGAGCTCATTGATCTTAGAGACCTTACACAATGGTACAGAATCTACAGAATAAGAACAAGGAAACACTCGCTGTTCTGTGCGTGAAAGTCATGACTTTGGTCTTAGCAGCATTCAAGGTCAGATTGTTATTATTTCACGATTTATAAAGAGAGAACAGGGCAGATTTCAGGGTGCGACAGTCATCAACAGTGTGAATTTTCTTAGGATCTCGATGTCATCGGCATATAGAAAAAAAGAAGAGCTGTGAATAGCAGAAAGAACGTCGTTAATAAAAATTTAAAAAGGAGCGGTCCTTACATTGACCCTTGAGGGACGCCGCTTGCTGCCTTGTAAAAAGAAATCCATGGAAAACACGGGGAATGCAGAAGATGGAACACGAACACGAGAAGAACGTGAGAGCAGGAGCCAACGTTTCAACAAGTGGACTTTTCTTCTTCAAAAGCATATGTCGCCTTGAAGAAGACAAGTTCACTTGTCGAAACGTTGTCTTCTGCTCTCACCTTCTTCGCGTGTGGCTCATCATGTAAAAAGGAGACGTTTGGCCATTGACGTTAACATAATTCGATCTACCAAGAAGATAACTGCGCAAGAGATTCACAACTGACAAGTCAACATCAAAGTGTGTAAGTCTGATCAAAAGCAACGAGTGGCTGACTACATCAAAAGCCTTGCTGAGGTCACAATAAATAGTGTCCACTTTCCCCCTTTGAAGTACCGGCGTGGAGATCTGTGTCATGAAACTTGCGAGATTTGTGATAGTGGAGCAGGCGGTGAGAAATCAATGCTGATTCGGAATGAGTAAGTTCTTCACAGTAAAAGACTATATGTTCTGAAGAGCAAGCTAAAAAATCTTAGACGTGGCACAGAGAAGAGAAATTGGGCGATAATTAAAGACATCATATCTACAGCCAGACTTAAATACAGGAAAAACATGAGCAGTTTTCCACATGTGCGCGAAAGTGGAAGTAGTGAAAGAGTTTTTAAATATAGATGTCAATACTGGAGCAAATATGCTGCCATAAGCTAATAGAATTGCGGAGGGAATGCCATCAGGGCCGCAGGATAGGCAGGGCTTCAGGCGCTTAAGGCCTTTGTGGATGAGCTTTTCATCCAACAATACAGCACTAGATATAGGAACCGTCGTGTGCTGCTGCTTGACACCAGCGTTGAAACCTGCAGCTTTATATTAGGATGAGAAATGGGCAGCAAACAATCTGCGCCTGCTTGGACTGCTACCCCTCTAGAGTCAAGCAGGAGAGAACACTCTCCACGCTTATTGGAGCGCCTACGGATATACTTCCAAAATTCCGCCGGCTGGTCTGAGGCGCTCTTTTCCAAGAATACAATATATGAGCCTTGATCCCGCTTATAGAGGCGTTTACAGAGAGCCCGAAAAAAGCGTAATTCTCTCTGCAATCAATAGCCACATGAGTTATAGATTTTCGGTGCGCGCGATTTTTTGCTTTAGGGCAATTATGAGTTCAGACGAAAACCAGTGGGGATATTTAGAACGCTTAGGTCTTTACTGGGAAATGTATTTGCGCAGACTGCTTAAAACAAGCTCCGTAAGCTGATCTACTTGGTCATCAACATTGGTTTTGTCTGTAGCCAGTGACCAATCGGTGGTGGACAAGAAATTATATAAGCTAAGACAATCACCACGCTTGAAAGAAAAGTGAGGGGATTCATATACACCACTGGAGGAGCTCTGCCTCAGGGCTGACACAGAGGCAGTTATCTTTAGTGGCGGATGAAACTTACCGGTACGCACAAGCTACATGTCAGAACGAGAGACATCTAAAACTTGAGCATTCGAGATGCAAAGATCTAAGACGTTGCCACAGTGATTGGCGATCAAGCTGCTGAAGGAAAAAGAAGGACAGAAAGACGAACAACAGGCTGCATTTCTTCTCTGTGAAATGATTGTAATGAGAATATCTAAGCGTGTTCCAATTGACACCTGGTGTAATAAAATTGTCAAAAAAGATTACTTTGTGCTTACTATGGGAAGATATTACACTTTTAATAGGAGATCTAAGCGTGTTCCAATTGACACCTGGTGTAATAAAATTGTCAAAAAAGATTACTTTGTGCTTACTATGGGAAGATATTACACTTTTAATAGGAGAGATGACCTCATCGAACAAAACAGGCAAAATATTCGGTTGTATGTAGAAACATCCAATCAACAATTTTTCGCATCGGGCTAGGCTGACTTCTAGCCATATCGACTCCTGTACACTTTCTATGTCGTTGTGCCTAACACATCTCAGCGAATTGTCAACAGCAATCAGTACGCCACCACCTTTTTGATGAGATCCACTGAACTCCCGGTCACTGCGAAGACGTAGTACGGTGGAAGGAAGCTTAAAGAGGTAGTGTCACTGCCGAACCAAGTTTCAGAAATAGCACAATTATGTAAAGAAGACGAGATGACATTTCAGAAAAATCACGTGCTTTGGTGCGAAGTCCACAAGCGTTTTGGCAAAAGATGTCCAAATTATATGCCACTTTGATCCTTGGGGGTTATTTCGGTAGCAGGAAGCATGTCGTCATGTAACACCCCACGGAACGGCTTGAACAAACAACCCATTGGCCAAATTGACGGCTCGTTTAGGCCCTCGGAATGGCCTCGGAATGGTGCTGCGCAGTGAAGCAATGCGGCTCACAAAAGCGATCCACGTTATTGTGATATTTTTCACAGCGGAGGTAATGAGTAGGATTTGCGTGAACACAAATAGGCATGCGTGGACACAAATCCCGAACAGCGCCTATAAAACTTGGGTCACCAGTGACCCATAGGCTCCGCGCGAAAATGTAAAAATATCTGTAGCATAACTGCAAGTCGGCCTAGTTGGAACAGAAAAATTTAAGAAAATCTAAAAATACCGACGCTCCTATGGACCAGCTGCGCCATCTAGCGCATTTCCTTAGTACTAATCTTTGATTTCTTGCGTAGTTTGTTTTTTTCCCGCGCGGCGGCAATTTTTAACGGCGGTTTCCTTGTTTTGTTCGCGAAGATGGCAGAAGATCTGGCCGCCGGACCCTTGCTCGAACAATGTCCTTCTGGCAGTTCTGTCGTTTCTGCAAGTGATTATTCTGCAGTTTCTAGCAGTAGTGAATCTGAGGATGATATCTGATCGTCGGATTTCAGTTCGGACGACGGCAACTCACAAAACAAGGCCGGATCGTCGTCAGCTGTTCGGCAGTAAGTTCCGTTTTCTGGCACTTGACAGGTGGCAGATTTTTTAGGCAGCTTGAGATGTCGTAAGGAGGTTGGCAATATTATATCTCTTATTTACTGTGTCTCTACAGTATATGGTGGACATCTGTTGCTATCAGCTAACATCACTCCCTATCAGGGAGTGATGGTTAGCCCAAGAAGAGAACCAGGCCTCGGAATGGTGCTGCGCAGTAAAGCAATGCGGCTCACAAAAGCGATCCATGTTTTTGTGATATTTTTCACAGCGGAAGTAATAAGTAGGATTTGCGTGAACACAAATAGGCATGCGTGGACGCAAATCCCGAAGCAGCAGTCCCATAGGGGTACAAGTTGTGGGTGCTCGCTGACCCTCAGACAGGCTACACCATACAATATTATGTGTACACGGGAATGGGAGAGAAAGCAAGCAAGGTTAAAAAAGCGGAGAAGATGCAAAAAGTCCTATTAGGACAAGGAACTTGACCATAAAACAAATGTCGTCTGTAAAACCTGCAATGTTTGCTTCGGCTTTACTACAGCCAAAAACTGTTTTGCCCAGTCCCACGCCAACCTTAGGAACTGATTTTTTTCCACATCTTAGAACTTCGAGATATGGTTCTAGATTTTGTTGCCACTACTAAACATTGTAATAAGAAGCTATACTTGTTGCCTACACAATTTACAATTTTTTATGGTAAAGGCATACTTTACGCTATTTTGGTGCCGTGTTCAGAGTTATGTTTTGTATTTGAGATTTTTTTTCTGAGCTAGAATTTAGCATAAATTTCTAAAATACCCATGGTTCAACAGCTCATTTCTTTTTTAATGATGTCTATTGCAGTATTGTGTATAAAAAATTTCAGTGGAAAAAAAATATTATTGTGGCACCTGATGGGAGAAGGCACTTTCCACTAGCTAGAAAAAATTTTGTAACTCATATGATTTATGAGATAGAGACTTAAAACTTTCGTCTTTTATAGAATATTGATTTGCAAATATTTCTTATATTTCACATTATATTTTTTTCTCCTTTTGTGTTATGAGTACCACATTGGAAATATTGTGTGCAATTTTCAATGAATCTTCTTTTTCATGAATATCATTGCTTGTTACACCTTATTTGTTTTTACAAGTAATATAGTTGGAAACGTTTATTTTTCTTTGTATTGAGATATAGCATGACACTGTAACCATGATAATGAGTACTCCAAAAAATAATTACGAAAACCTACAAAAAGTGGCACATTTTGCCACGTTAACGAAAGAGTCGACGGTTACCTGGAAAGAAGAATACGATTGATATTTGCTTCTAAGTCACTGGCAGGAGAGGGGAGAGATATACAAGGCCTTTACGTGCTTCGTCAGGTCGAAAAAGATTGTTTCAGAGCTCAACTTAGACACAAAAATAGCCTTAGGTCGTTGCGGCCGTTGAGCTACAGATAATATCTTTAGGGCTCCAACCGAGGCGGGACTCTCGTTTTTTTGTGTAGTCTCGGGTGCTTTTTTGTAGAGGACGGGAAATCACGTGGTGAAACTGCATCTCTTCGTTCAGCAGTGCGTTGAAGCACAGGTACACCAGCTCGCGTTGAGGCAGGAGTACAAGAAGTAGTAAAGGTAGAAGACTGTCTGGAGTCGACAGGCGTCTTCACAGGCGTGGCAGTTGCACGTCGCGAAAGCTCGACGCTCAGGCAATAATAACAATAATCGTAATATAATGCTGCCGTGCCCTCGTAAATGTGTACAGATTGCTAATAACTGTTGGACTGCTCTTCTACTCCTTCTTTGTGGTGACGTAGAAAGCAATCCCGGTCCCACCGCAGCAGAGAAACTAAATGTCATTCTTGACGAACTTCAAGACATAAAAGATGCGGGCAAGATACGCGATGCTACTCTTTCAAAATTGAATCGGAAGCTTGCAAAATTGGACAAGGTCTTGGAGTTATTAAAAGCGAATGAATTGAAAATACAAAAACTGGAAGAAACGGTACAACATTTGGAAGAAGTTTTGTTGACTCAAAATAAAACGCTTGTTGACTTCGAAGACCGAGCTCGCAGAAACAACCTCTTAGTTTTCGGTATTAAAGAATCCCGTGACGAAAAAAGACAGGATCTTGAAAATAATGTTGTCCGCAATTTTTTCCAAGAAAAGCTTAGCATTAGTATCAGTTCAGAGGAACGTATTCATAGGATTGGTATAGGCCGGGAAAGAAGAAGATAAGACCTGTGATTGTGCGCCTGTACAACTATAACGAAAAGATACCCCTGTTTAATAATTGCGCGAAACTAAAAGGTACCGGTATATCAATTTCGAATGAGTATTGTCAAGAAACCTTGCAGATCAGAAAGAAATTGTGGTAGTCCGGATTAGACGATGGTCTTCCAAATGACAAACTGAAACTTGTTGACGACAAGTTGTTTGTGAATGGTAACGTCTATGCATGGGACAAGGCTAAGAATTGTAAAGTCTTGCTCCGTAAGAATACTGAATCAGATGACTGACGCTCTTGTACTAAAGAGGAGCCTGTTCAGAAGGTTCTTCGTATTGTTTGTTTCAATGCGCAAAGTGTGTTCAATAAACCAGAACGGCTTGAATGCATTTTACTCTCATATGACCCTTACATAGCCGTCATCACAGAAACGTGGCTTCACGCTGATATCCCAGATAGTTGCGTATTCCCACCTTCATATTGTTATCGGAAAGATCGTGAAACAAAAGGAGGTGGTATTTCAATTCTTGTAAAAAGTGAACTTCCATCCATTCTGCTACCAGGCGTTAATAACGGTCACGAAAGCGTTTTTGTGCAAATTTGAATTCAGCGGCAACACTGTCATTATTGCGGGAGTTTACAGGCCACCAGGATCCGCACCAGAATTTTTGTTAGAACTCTATGATTACTTAGAAAAATACCGCGATCAGAATATAATTGTTGCGGGAAATTTTAACCTTCTTTGTATTAACTGGGTGGAAATGAAGTCTGGTTAGTTTGATGTCCACAGTTCTGAAGTGTTGTTTGACATTATGCTTGCATATAACCTTGAGCAAACGGTCCTTGTCCCAACGCGTGTAACAGATTCTACCTCCTCAACTTTAGACCTTGTATTTTGCTCAAATCACATTCAGGATTGTGTAACGCAGGGTCACGATGGCATTTCATATCACAGTCTTATTTATTTTACTTGTATCTTCCCGCGAAGGGCGGGTTCTCATAAACCGAAAAACGTGGGTGTGAAAAACTATTCTGTTGCGGATGATGTCGAAATTGTGCTTCATTTAGAGGACTGTCTTTTCTCCTTTTGTGAGGATGGTATTGAAGTACTCTGGACCAAGTTTAAATTGTGGTATCACCACTGTATAAAGAACTTTATTCCAGACAGAGTAAAAAAGTTTGGTCGAGAGAGCACTTGGATCACCAGAGAGCTGCTCCAGATAAAACGTAGGTTAAAGCGTCGCAGGAAATTAATTCTGCTGACGATAAGGTGCTTAAAGAACTAAAAACTACCCTTGAGTATAAAATGCGAGAGTCCCGAGGACGTTATTTTACTGAAACACTTGGGCGTTTTGCATCAGAAAGCCCACGAAAATTCTGGCAGTTCTTGGGAACAAGGGCAATCGACGCATTGAGCAGGTGGCGTTGGGCAACACTTTCGTTACAGACAGCAGGCACATAGCGCAAATGTTTAATTGTCACTTTAATTGTCAAAGCGTGTTTTCCAAGCCGGACAACGATTGCGATATCACTAGCGCCACAGATCAATCAGGCGGTATGTCCATATCCTTGGAGGGTGTGCTTGAACTACCGTTACGGTTAGATGCAAAGAAGTCAACAAGGTCCAGATAAAATTGCGGCTATTTTTCTTTAAAAGAAATGCACAGCTGATAGGTAGATTTCTCCTCATAATATTTAATATGTCCTTAGAAACTGGTAAAGTACTGACAGATTGGCGCCTGACTCGTGTTGTTCCTGTTCTTCAGAAGGGTAGCCCGATAGAAATTAGCAATTATCGACCAATTTTACTTACATATATTCCTTGCAAGATGTTGGAGCATATTTTGGTGAAATATTTAAATAATTTCTTGGATAAACACAATATTATACACAATGCACAGCATGGGTTCCGACGGGGCTTTTCTACTAACACGCAGTTAGTAATAACCATTATTGAATTTGCTAAAGTTTTAGATATGAATGGTCAGGTGGACATAATATTTTTGGACTTCTCCAAAGTATTCGACAGGGTGTCTCACAATAAACTAATCCTAAAGATGAAAACAATTGGTATACCTCCTGAAATAATCAACTGGGTTATATCTTATTTGACTAACAAAAACAATATGTAGATGTAGAAGAAACATGCTCTGTAAATTTACATGTTTACTCGGGAGTACCCCAAGGATCTGTGATAGGACCGGTCTTGTTTAACCTCTATATCAACGATATGACAGACTCTGTCAACTCAACTGTCTCCGTTAAATTGTTTGCCGATAACTGTGTCATTTTTGAAACTATAAATTCTGTTTCTGACCAACATGAGTTGAATGTGATTCTAAAGCTACTGGCAGAATGGTGTGCTAAATGGGATATTATTATTAATCTTGAAAAAACAGTACAGATGTGCCTTACTAATAAAAGAAGCAAACTGGTGTTTTCCTATAACATAAACGGTAACATGATCAAACAAGTAGAAGAATATAAATATTTAGGAATTACCATTACATCCAGGCTTAAATGGACCACGCACATTGATAACATATGCTCTTCAGCTCGCAAAAAATTAGGCTTTCTAAAACACAAATTAAGAAGATCATCAAACGAACTAAGAAACAAGGCGTACAAAGCTATAGTAAGACATTCTCTTGAGTATGCAAGTATTGTGTGAGATCCTCACACAACTGTAGATATAGAAAAGATAGAAAAAAATTCAAAGATTAGCGGCTCGTTTTATATGCAACCGCTATAAACGCCGGGACTCTCCGTCTACTATGTTGCAAGAAGCGAAGCTGGAAGGCTTAAAAGACCGCAGAATAATTGCTAGAATTAAGTTTCTAAGCCGATTATATTTCTAGAAACTTAGATATAGCCATTGATCCCCAAGAGTATACATAACCACACAATCATTTGAAAAATCCCGTCATAGGCATCACCACTATATTGATCCTAGTTTTGCTCGCACGGATGTTTATAAGTATTCATTTTTCCCCAAAACAATAGCAGACTGGAATGGATGCCGCATGATTCCCTCCTTCTTGCTCCTGATGAATGATGTGGACCGTCAGAACGCATTATCTGTGATGTGCTATATTGTTAACGTTGCGCGTTGCTTTTCTTTTTATGACGTTTTTATACATGCAATATCTCGCTCAGTTTTCTATAAGTGTGCGTCATCCATTTCTGGTGTCTCTTTTTCAAGGTCGAATATTATTGTCTTATTTATTTTGCCTCTCCTGCCTGGACCGTATTTAGTCCGCAGTATGTGATAAATAAAAAATAAAATAATAATAATAATAATAATAATAATAATAATAATAATAATAATAATAATAATAATAATAAAGCGAGGCGCCACGCCTTCACATTCTTCTCAATCAGCACGCTACTGAATGAAGGCCGCTTTCTCCACATTGCGGTTGTTAAAGGGACACTAAAGTCAAATAAAAAGTCAAGCTCCAGTGATAGAGAATGCTCTAGAAGGTCGAAGGCGACAATATAATCGCGAAGAGAGCTTTAGTAATCGAGAAATTGAGGTAAATGCAGGGCACGATAAGAGACTCCCCAGGGACATTCCAGTACATACCCGATGACGAAGGCACTCCAGTCAAAAACACAAAAAAATAAGTGACTAGCACTCAGGTACTCGTATTAAAAAGATTATTTCGTTGGATTATAAGACGGAAGAAAATGCTACTTGTCTACTTCTATTAGCTTCTTAGAAAAAAATACCTTTTTGGCGTTACACTTGATAACGACGCGGGCGTTCAAAAGGTTTCGTTGTCGCTCGACTCTGCGCAGCGCGCGCTTTCGAGTTTCAGTAGTTTCGATATCGCGTAGTGCTGGGCTGGTGTTGCACGCTCGCTGAACTTGCACTTGAATTTGCTAGCAGCAGAGAATGCCACGCCTATGTGATGTCGCGGAATGCCGGAACGGTACGCGCCACTACAAGAGCAGCGGCAGCGACGAATCCAACGTGACTTATCACTTTGTGCTAAAGAGTGAGCGTCTACGTTCGAAGAGGTAAAGTGCCGTACCTCTACTCGCTGCTTTCGTGCTCGGAAGAGCCGGTGTCGAGACGGGTGTTGAGGCCGTCGTCGTAGTAGGCAACGACGCCGGCAGCGCGAGCCCTCAGCAGCATGTCACGCTCATCGGAGCTTACATTGCTATACTCTAGCCCAGCATCGCGAGCCAATGTGTCGTTGTCAGGGTCGTCAACTAGTTGGTTCATTGCGACGAACGATGGAAATAAATTTCAACTTCAACTTCAACGTCGACGATCACCGTGTGCATGCGCTTTATCTTCCGCTTTCGCACTGCCGTCGGCTCTGTCTTGGCTCTGTTTCTGGCCGCGCGTTTGCGCTTTCCGCAAAAAAAAAAAGCCGCAGCGCCGTCTGCGGGCGCCGTTTTACTCACCGGCGGCACAAAGTCACTATATGGCCATGACGTCACCACTCCTATCTCTGGCGGGCGATTTGAATTGCGCTAGAGGTACGCGGACGCTTCAGACGCAATTTTGTCTTAAAATAAGTCTTTTCTTGGCGCGAAAGCAGCGTTTCGAGGTTTCTGGTATGGTATTTTAACAGTCCACGTTGAAATAATATTTGCTTTAGTGTCCCTTTAACGTTATGGGCATGTCCCCTAGTCATTAAAGAAATGTCAGCGAAGTGGTATGAAGAAGGTACTTTCGTGTTATTCAAATAAAATTGAGAAACTTCTGCGCCAAACACGTGCTTAAACGAGAACGAAGGAAACTATTAAACATTGCTACAACAGAAATACCTAAATAATCGAGGTATATTTCATCAAAATATAGAATACTAACTCTTTTAAGGGTGCGATAACACGAAAAAAAGTTCTAATTCTATTATATTATTTCTTTTTTTTTCGAATACCATTCACTGTTCCCAATTGTACTAATGTGCCACGATTGTTAACGTTTGCTATATTTTTTATACTAATATATTTGCCAATATTCCGCAGTGGTTGATAAAGCCTCTATGTTCGTCGACGTGGAATACGCTCCATGCAGTGGCAAACTTGTCAGAGGGAAGCGGTGCGACAAGAATCGAACTGGGCGTCGAGTTATGTGGTACTACAATGAATCTTCCGACTCTTGCCGTAAATTCACCTATCGTGGATGCAACGGAAACAACAACCGATTTAGCAGCAAGGAGATGTGCAAGGACATATGCAAGCCATGTAAGAAAAAAAAAAGGCATTTGAAACGCGTACTTTTACTTTTTTATTTCTCCCTAGGACACCTAGGGAGAAATTTATTTATTTATAAATTTTTAAATAATTTATTAAAAATTATTTATACGCGCATACGTAACTAGCTTAACTATATCTATCCATACCTTCCTGGTCGTAGTATTGGCCCAACATTTACTGCACATCAAAAATCCCTGACTCTTGGCTTCAAAAGTGAACATTGCCTTGTGTGTTTGTATGCGGTTAAGGATTGCACGTGCTGTTAACTTATAGCGATGGTGCAAAAGTTTTCTGTTCCTTCTAGTGGAAATAAAAGTGAATGCTGGGGTTTTAAATGCCAAAGCTATTATATACTTATGAGGCGCCTCATAGTGGGGGACTCCGGATTCATTTTGGCCATCACGAATTCTTTACCGTGCACCAAATGCACGGTATACGGGCGTTTTTGCGTTTCGTCTCCTTTAAAACACGGTCACCGCTACCGGGATTTGATCCCGCGCCATCAGAATTAGCAGCATAATACCAAAGCCACCGCACCATCACGCCGGGTTTTTTATAATAAAATAAAATAAACATAATCAGACATATTATTCGTGAAACTGGTTCCGCTACCGCTGTAATTTAATATATTTGAGTCCATTGAAAAATCCACGGAGCTTTCCCTCCTAAGATACTTTTCTCCTATAGATGTTGTATAAACACATCTAAGCCTTATTGCTTTCAACATTTATATTGATTCAATGGGGAATCTAGCGACGCAGAGCCTATAGTTGGTTGGCTTAGTTTAACAAACTTTATGGCACCGGTTAGCTTCAACAACTTCAGAGGTCAACTAAAAAGATTATTTCGCAGGTAATATTTACTCAATACATCTCGAAGGCAACTTGGGCGCTTGCAAAATGAGCTATGGAAATCTACATGGTATATCAGTTCCATGAGAATTGAAATTGCTTGAACGACCCGTGTAGAACGAGCGCGCACACACGGTTTTCTTGCTTACTTTGGGAATTGCATTCTCTTGGTCTAAAACCGGCAATTCTAGTTACTTTTCAATACCTTCCTTGTCGTAGTGATGCGATCACCTTTCATATCGCATTATCTCTCATTAAACCCATATACCTGACTTCAGAGACTTCCCAATTTATCAAATGTTTTAATAAATATTTGCACAAGCTCCAGCGGAAACAGTCCATTTAGTTCCCGTTCTTGGTAAATGCAAAGAAGCCAGAACACCAGACAGTTTGCACTTTAAAATGAAGTATTGGAGCCCCTTTTAACTAATACAAAAGTCCCAGATGTCATTTAAATTTCCTTCATTCAATATAGGCAATACGATATATCATTCTCACAAAAGCCACCACCATCATTTTGATTTGCATCGCGTGACGCCAAGAATCCTGCAACACCGGTTGGTCATTTGCAATGCGTATATAATGAGCGAAAAAGGAGCTGCCGGCATGTTTTCACTGAAAAATATCGCTGATCGCTATCAATGCACAGTCTATCTTGCTGCTCCGAAGTGCTACCACACTCACAATGCGTGGTCTTGACCACTCAGGGTGACCGCCCATAATAAGTCTGCTGGAGGAGACACATTGTCGGCCGTGTGACTCTTTATACCGCATACTACGGGTATGCAAACGAAAGACTCAGTGGTGCGGCGACAGGGTCACTGAAATTCCCTGTTACCCTATTGAACCAACGATGACTCCACCTACAACTATCAGCACCCACAGATTAGGTTGCTTTCAAGACAGCAAAAGAAATATAAAGAAATGATAACCAGGCTAACTCGTGCAACCTTCCAGAATTACAGTTCCATTTTCCGCCAAGCAATTATTATGTACTAGTGGTGTAATTACTTCCTGCGGCCTTAAATTAAACCACACATTTTCAGACTTTTCATGCATATGACCAGTTATATGGCCAATATTAGCTTACAAATGTAAATAATCAGTGTCATGCTTCTTTATTAATGATATTATTTGATATGAGAAGACACGTTTAGAATGGAAAAAAAGGAAATGCAGGGGGAGCAGGCTGATAACTGCCACCGAGAGGAGCACAATGCCAGTTTACACTTCAGGAAGGAAGGAAGGAATAGAAAAGGAAGTTGAATATAGGAAGACATAAAGTTAAGAGGAAAGGAAAAGTCAGATGACAGGCCACAAACACAAAAGTAATACAACGGCAAAGAATAGAGTGGACAAATAGGAACAAAACATTCACTCAGGAGTAGAAAAGAAAGCCCAAGTCGCTATTATTGCATATTATATGCAAAAAATTCAAAAAAAAAAACATTGCTTCTTTTCTAAGGATACCAAGAAACACGCAGACAAAGCTGTAACACCGCTTTCGAATGATGCAGTAATTAAGAGCAAAGGGTGCATCTGGGCGAAAGGCTTTAGATGTTGCCCACACATAAGCGACATCAAGTCTATAGATTTATTATAATTACGAAGTATTTGCCACTGTTACGAAGTCTTGCCTGTTATTGCAAGATAACAACCGGAACTTTAACGCGGATCTACGCAGGTATGGCACTTTGCTGTAATTATAATACAACGTGTTGGAAAGCCCCTAATTATACAGGCACTTTCAGCTCTAAACACATACCCACTACTCCAAGTCGGCGTCAAAGATTTTTTTTTGAACAGCGGCACCCGCCCAGTCCCGCATCTACATTGACCCATCTCAGTGTGAAAGAGGTTCGTTGAAGATCTGCATGTATGTTCACTTTGCCGCATACTAAGTCACTCAAGTTGGTCCGACGGTTGGTGTCGAATCATGTTCGCTCAGCACAGCAGCAAATGCACTACCCATTGAACCACTCCCTACCCATTGTCCCAGGCTGGCGAAACAAGGGCTAGATACAATCGTACGTAGATACAAACGTAGGTATATAGTCGGTACTTGGAAAGTGGCTGAGGTACCCTAGGAATGCTACCGGAGTAAAAGCAATTTCGCCTATGTGTTCTATGGCTTCATAAGATTGAGATAAGATTGAATTGACCTAGATAAAGTACCTAGTACTTTATAGATGTCAATTCAACCAAGATAAAGACAATTTACAAGACAAGATAAAGACAACTGACCTAGATAAAGTACGGAGCAATTCATCTAGGTCATTTACATACAGGAGACCCTCATCATTAGAAGGAAATTTACAGTAGAGTAAAATTGGGTTTGACTGCAAACGGCAGGAATTGCCAAATCCTGACTGGGAGCTTACCACTGTCGTTGAAAAGAAAAGTGTACAATCATTGCTTTATACCAGTGCTAACGAATGGGGCAGAAAGTTGGAGGTTAACGTAGAATCTCGACAAGTTAAGGACCGCACAAAGAGCGATGCAACGAAAAATGTCGCGCCTAACGTTGAGAGACAGCAAGAGAGCGGTGCCGATAAGAGAGCAAACGGCGATAGCCGATATTTTACTTGACATTAAGAGAAAAAAATGAAGCTGGGCAGGCCATGTAATGCGTAGGATGGATAACCAGTGGACCATTAGAGTTACAGAATGAATACCAAGAGAAGGGAAGCGCGGTCGATGACGGCAGAAAACTAGGTGAGGTGATGAAGTTAGGAAATTTGCAGGTGCAGGTTGGACTGAGCTTGCTCAAGAAAGGGGGAATTGGAGATCGCAGGGAGAGGCCTTCGTCCTGCAGTGGACATAAATTTGCTCTGTGGATATATATCCAGGACGCTAGTATATGGCCAATTAACCATAGTTGTAACACTTGCGAGAAATATGTTAGTGTTGTACCGCGCAAAAGAACGTGGTATAGATGTTTCGGATTGAATTGGATTGGATTGGAGCAAACTATCTGTGCCTGCAGTTGAGCGCGTGCGCTCCCCGACGAGGGCCTACGTCGTCTACAAGGTTGCCGTTACTCGGCGCGTGTCTCCGCTCGCCCTTGCCGCCTCGCTAGGTCCCTGCCTTTCGAGCGCCACGAGGACCTCCAGGACGGCCCAGAGCTGTTAGTCTTTGTTAGTTCTTCGCGGCTGCCTCGATCCGTGGCGGGATCGTTCTTGATCTGGATTCCACCTGGATTTTTGATGCAGTTCCACAAGATATGCTTGATGCTATGTAGCGGGGCTGATGGAGTAGCGGGGCTGAGCCAAATGTTCTTGAGGGGCAACTTGGTCAGAGCTGGACATATATGAGCGATAGCGGACATGTGCATAAAAGTAACGTGGAAATCGTGTCTGTGCTGTAAACTCCACCAACTTCGGCAGTGGCGGGAGATGTGGCCGACGCGATGACAATGGAAACAAATAGGCTTGTCGTTTGGAGTTCGCAATGCGGACGAATGACGAAATCGTGGAGGAAAATCTGACGTGGGTCGAGGTGGAGTTGCAAAATGTGGCTGGACATCGGAGCGAGGAGCCGGGTAAACAGAGCGGATCCCCAGATGGGTGATTACCTGTCGAACGACGGCTTGAATAAGCGGTACAGGAACCGAAGGCGGGCCGAAGGACTAAGGTTCCAGGGTCGTTGGAGCGGCCGCCTTGAGTTCACACTGAACGATACGAGTAACATTATCGTAGGTGCTGGCTGACCAAAAGAGAACATCACACGATGATGCCGCTGTGGTATTCGGCACGCGCTGAAACTGAAGGGTGATGCGGCGGGTTTGACTTGTTCCAGGTGGTGGGATTCTTTAATGATGGCGTCAACAACGGTAACGTTCGTAAAGACAAGCAACTTGAAGGCATCGTCCGCAATACCTTTAAGGATGTGCGAAACTTTCTCTGCCTCAACCATGCTTTCGTCGGCTTTGCGGCATAGAGCTAGGACATCTTGTGTGTAGGTAACATATGGCTCCGTTGACGTATGAGCACGAGTACATAATTTCTTCTTGGAAGCGAGCTGGCGACCCAAGGGGTTCCAAAATAAGTCACGAATCTTCTGCTTGCAGTTGTCCCAGCTTGTTAGCTCGTGTCCATGGGTTTGAAACCACACTCGAGGCGTTCCGCCGAGGTAAAAGATAACGTTCGCGAGCATGATAGTAGGGTCGCACCTATTGTTAGTGCTGGTGCGTTTGTAGAGGTTCAACCAGTCATCGATGTCGGTACCATCCAGGCCTGAGACCACGCCAGGATCTTTGGGGGCGGAAAGCGTGACGAAAGTCATTGTAGGTAGGGCGGCCGTTGTCGTCGAGGTTGACTGACCGGAGGCCATGGTGAAAACCTCGAGTGAGCATCCGCTGCGGAGCTCCGTGGTGAGGACAGGGACCAGAACAACTCCACCAAATATGATACGTATAAAGGTGCACGAGAATGACTATGTACAGGTATATTTACAAGCGCATATGCATGTAGCTCTGCCCAGAACAAACAGCCCGTGCCAGGTTAAAACGTCGTACTCTTCGTCCTTTCAGTCATGGTAGGCGTGCTCTTGGTCACTGAAATAACTTCCGTAGCACTATGTTCGAGAATTTTGGAAAGAACCCAAGTCTAAGAAATCGCACTATACTTAGCACCTGTTTTACGGATACCTGAAGTGGGTATAACATTTGCATTCTTCCCTTCAACAGGTTCACTACCTAATGTCAGCGAGTGCTTCAATTCCATGCATGCAATATTTGTGTATCACTTCGAGCCAGCGTGTTTTTGGTAGTTTCTTCTTTGTGTGGTCACAGTCAGCAGCAGTTGGTAGCTTAAGCCCACCTAATATTTTTGATACGTCGTCGGACATGAGTCTCATGTCTGGTATTGTGGAGCAGAAGTGGGATGCTGTTTGACTGGGAAGTCGCTGAACTTTGAAAACACTTATGAAAAGTAGTTAGTGGCTGCCTCATAACTATATCGTTGTTTTCGCAAGGAAAATTTGAGAATCTCTTTCATTTTATTTTTGCACAAGGGAGGAGATAGCATATTCTTTCGATGTATTTTAATTTTATTCCGAGTGGGTGAGCTGTACCTGAGTGGTTCTGGGCTGCGGAAATAATATATTGCCGATCATTAGGGCGAGGATGCCGAATAAAGAGCAGGCCATATGAAAATAATTTATTGCTGGTCTACATACGTTTTGGACGTACAGCGCCCTGTGGGATTGTTAACGTTCGTCAGATTCAGCTGTATTACTTTGTTGGCGGACCTGATGAAATGCTTTTTTCTCTTGTGATTTTTTTAGCATTTTCTTAAAGCGCGCGTTAGAGGAGTCTGTTCTCACAAATATGGTAGGTTTCTATTTGATTGTATAGGTCTTTATTCCGTTTTTATAAATGTAATGTTGTTCATAAAACGTTATCTCGTTTTGTAAACGTAATGTTGAAGTCGTTGTAAAAGAGCGCCAATTCCGCATTAATGCGTTCGTAGTTTCTCTTCTTGTCGACATTGGTTTAATATTTTCTTTTTACCACCAATAGCACATATGTGTCAAGAAGACTGTGCTCGCTAAAGCCTGGATGTAATTTAACACTTCAGATGTCGTCTGGACATGTTGTAAGCAGTGGGACTAGTATGTTTTCGCCTCTGGTGGCACTAGTTATTTGTTGCAGATAAAATCCCAGTTAGAGGACAATCAACTGTTTGGATTTGTTAAGTGGAAGTCCAGCTGCTACTGGAAGTAATAGCAAGTTTATGGGAGTGTTTGAACGATCTTCCAAGAAAGACAGGCGATTCGGGAGACTTCAACTTTATGTGCGTTATAGGGCATCTCGTAAGTTATCAAAAAATAAAGTGCACTGTCCGCTGTATTTGCCAACAGATGCCAAAAACTGACTTCCCAGGTGTGCTGTGTACGCACACCTAAGTTAGCTCCTGGTTCACTTTATGGCATGTAAATGACGATGATATGGTAATTTTAACCACAGTTAGTACACCGCCGCCTCTCCTGTCGTTTCTGTAATCACGGTAATGCGCGAAATCTAGTGGTGGTGGAAAATGTTCGCTCTCTTTCGTAATACTCCATTATATTTTGGCGATTTTCGTGCCTAAACAATCACTAGATGGTGAGGCACGCCGTACTGCTGTATTTCGAAAATGTTTTCCACTTACGGTTTGTCAACGTGTTCCTAAATTAAGTACATCAGTTTTTTCCACTTCGCCCTCATCGAAATGCGGACACTGCAGCTGGAATTGAACCCCTGTCTTCCACATCAGCAGTCGATCGCCCATGCCACAAAGCCACCGCAATGGTTATCGAGAGTCAATGGAACGTACGTTGATGGCATTCCTCAGCATACAATATTGTTACAAAGTATCTTGCTGTTATTCAAGCGTTCTGCTTCTTTTTCTGCACGTGTACCTTTTAGAATAGTAATGAAACATAGTAATCACTAGGTGAATAGAAGCTGAAAAAAAGCGAGATTTATTCCAAAAATGGAAAGAGATGCGTGATACTATAATCTTGTGAATGGTGCACGAACTAACAATTCCTAAATGCTACGCAATTTAATATATCCGCAAAATTTATAGACTCAATATCGTTTGATTCCCAAGGAGCAATAAAAACATATTTCACCAAAAAGTAGATTTATTGCGTTATAGTTCAGAGATGGCTATTTCAACGAAGCGAACCTTCTAACTTTTGTTTATTTTTCCAAGACGTACTAGTACATGTTCCTGAATGGAGTAGTGTTTCTGTTGAAGACAGACTTTGTGAGAACTCATATCAGTGAAGGGAGAAATTTTCTCTGTCTACGCACAAACTATTACAATTCTGGTACGCATACATTTACGTGACCTATGTTGTAGAGGTTAAGAAAGAATCTCGAGAACAATTAAGGACCACACAAGGAACGACAGAACAAAAAAATGTTACGCCTAACGTTAAGAGAAAGAAGAGAGGTGTGGATCAGAGAGCAAACCGACATAACCGATATTCTCGTTGACATTAAGAGGAAAAAATGGAGCTGGGCAGGCCATGTAATGCGTAGCACGCATAACCGGTGGACCATTAGAGTTACAGAGTGGATACCAAGAAAAGGGAAGTGCATTTGAGGATGGCAGAAAACAAAGCGGGGTGATGAGGTTAGAAAATTTGCAGGCGCAAGTTAGAATCAGCGAGCGCAATACAGGGGTAACAGGAGATCGCAGGGAGAAGCGTTCGTCCTGCAGTGTAAATAAGTATAGGCTGTTGCTGCTGCTGATGATGATACAGGATCAAACACCAGTGTCTTTTGGAATAATGCGAAGTAATACTTGTGCCAAGGTTTGTCGACATCTCATTGAGCGAAATGGTACCTTGTCATAGACAATTACCTGTCAGTAGTGTATTATTGCATGTCTCAGTTGATATGTCCTATAAGACTTTGTTATATTTGAGCCCAGTAGTTATAATGCCCAGGTCCTATATGGCCATATCTATGAGTAGTATGTCACACTGAATCGAGTACACTTATGTCGGTTCGTGGAATCATACAAAAGGCAGAACTTGCGCACTTTTGGTGAAATATCTTGAAGAAAATCTAAAACAAACGCAGTCAGGGCAGGTGCTGCAAGCAGCGACAATGATACACATGTACTTACGCCGCATTTTTCCCCTCACAGACACATATTCGTTGGATGATTACAAAAGGCGACTTGGAGAAGATATAGTTGCCTAACGCTGATTTATTGCTAATGCTGTGCGACAATTGCATCTCACATTTCCAATAAACTGCTTACCATTCAATAACCAATTTGTTTTGGCTGCACAGACTTTGCCTATGTGTCCCAGCATGCGCTAGCACCTTATTACAAATCTTAAAAGAAAAACTTTTTTACACTTCGGCGCATTATGAGAAAGCATTTTAACTCTCGACCTCTCTCTTTAAGCAAGAAGGTCCATGAAGGCATTTGCTAATACGACGCAGTTGTCTGATCTATATGTTGGAAATTCGCGCACAAGGAAACAAACCAATAAAGAAGTAAGGCCGCAGGACATCGTGATCCTCATAACGTCCTTTTTTTAAATAAGGCTGTGCGCAGGAAAAAGTTTGAGTCATGATCCGTACCGGACACTCTGGTGTAACTGGTCTGGTAATAGTCGACGTGAAAATACCGCGCATTACGTAGCTGGTGAAAGAAAACACTTCGACACGACTAGGCGCACAAACAGTTGTCTTATTTGAAATGAAAAGTAATATCTAGAACGCTTCAGAAAAAGTCCATGTAATTGATTAAACATAGCAAAATAGTGAAGCAAGCACATTGCACATGACAACAATGAAATACCTTGCCTCAAGTCCTCACTGTTTGTGAAAAATTTAAAAATAAAATACAATTGAAACTTTCTTGCAGTCAGTTCACATTCATTCAAGGAAGCACCTTGTAAATTACAACACACCCATCGCAGGTGATACACTATCAGAACTTGAAAACTTGAGCACAGTTGGGTTCACGGTACTGCACTGGGGAGGGAAGAAGTTCAGGCAGAACACGCACTTTCACATGGGCACCACTGACTATCAACTTTTTTGCGGAAAACTCGTCCAGTGCACCTGCCTCGAGTATCCGGTCGGATTTCACTTCATAAAAGCTGCTTTCCAAACCAAGTTCAAGTCCGTGAGTGAATATTTCCTCATCCAACGCGACCTTGAAAATTTGAAGTGGCGGAAGCCCCTTGGGCGTCGATAGACTTAACGCGTCCGCGACCACCTTCCCACTTGTTAATACTGGGATCGCCCCTACCGAGCGTAGGAGATGGCTTCATCAGAAGATATGGATCTCCAAATACCCCCCCCCCCCCCCCCACATCCGAATCACAACGCGGACGAAAACCGGGACACAAGACGAATTTCCGAAGCGAGGACTAGCACAAGCCAGGGGATCGAGCCCACAACCAGGATACGGATGGCTGGCAGTTAGTTCTATCGCGGGGACAGCGAGAGGTCGCCAAGCACAACGACAGAGAAAAGGCTCCCAACAACAAGAATAACATTACCCGAGAGCCATCAGCTTGCGGCGAGAAAGGAGACGGGCAAAAGGTGAGACGGGCAGCGGTCGTCGTAACATGCGCCCGGAGAGGGGTATTGTCTCGACCACCATTACCGAAGAATGGCATCAAAATAATACTGAAACCCCACAAGAGACTAATCCTCAAGGACTATCTGAAAACAGAAATACCACAAGCGATTATTCCAACGAAAAATAACGGGAGAGGATTTCATACTGCGAATCCTAGAGGAGACGAATATCATCATCGTCTCTCCAAACCCTCACTGGAGGTGGCGGACATCATTCGTCGAATAACATGCATGGAGCTGCGAGGAAACAGCACCCCTTCAACGTGTACTTAGCGGATCCGGATGATGGCTACAAGGGGGTGGTGCACGGATTCCCAGCGCACACCGAATCAACAGATCTCCAACAACTCCTGCGAGTCAGCACCAAAGCAGTCGCCATGGAAAGAGCCCGAATGCTTGGAAGCTCAAACGCCGCCCTCCTCACCTTCTCGGGAGGCACGCACCCCAAATGCGTGTAGTACATTGCAGTAGAGATGCGGTGTACGGAGTACAGACTTACAGTCCAAATGTGCCTGGGGTGCATGCAAGAGGCACACGGCTCGGACGTATGTCCGAGCCGTGTGCCTCTTGCATGCACCCCATATGCCGGGGCTGCGGACTCGAAAATCTACCCCCGGAAGGTCACGAATGTTAAGTGAAGTGCGCCGTGTGCAGGGCGGCGGGGCACGAGACGCGTCGGTGCCGGAACAAACTGATTGCCGCCAAGCGGAGGAAGACGACTGGCCAATCTGGATCGCGGGAGCGGTCGGAACAAAAGACCAAAAAGGCACCGGGGCGCTGGTTCAAGTCGATGGAGGAGGAGGACTTCTACCAACGCCGATCGAGATCCTGATCGCCACAGGGAAGCACAGCGAAGAGCAATACACCTTCGAGGGACAACTCCCGCTCCCGGGCTTCACAGCGGTCGAATTCGCCACTGCCTAAAAAACAGCAGGTGAGTAGGGTGAAGGTTATTTCTCCCACTGCTCCAAAACAGAACACTGGCGAAAATGATAAACGCTTTCAGAAAATGGAAAAGGAACACGCGCGACTTAGAGAACAGCTCTTAGAAACACAACGCAAACGAAAATCACTAGAGAAGCAAACGTCAGTGTTAGATGCGCGATTAAATAACAAAATACAACAGCTCAAAACGCCGCGTCAGACCAAAGAAATAGCCGAAACGAACGCGGCGGCAGATATAGCCTCGGACTCCTGGCAGACATGTTGCATGTATCTCAAGAGGCACGTGACTGCGGCTAGCCTCGCGACAATCCCCAAATCATTCCACCACCGCCATCGCCTACTTTTGTGCCCAGGACACGCGGGGCTACAGAGGAACGAACAGGCTTGAAAATAGCCCGCATTACGTAGCTGGGGAAAGAAAACACTTCGACTCGACTAGGCGCACAAACGGTTCTTATTTGAACTGAAAAGTAATATCTAGAGCGCTTCAAAATAAGTCAGTGTAGTTGATTAAACATAGCAAAATAGTGAAGCAACCACATTGCACATGACAAGAATTAAGCTCGGGTCCACTAACCGAGCGATAGCGTCCTCTTCGAAACCCAACCCCTTACACTATCCCTCACAAAATCCCATCAATTTAAATGTCAAAGACATCCTTGCTCATCAGGCGGACTCCACAGAAAATACCCGCCGCCTCACCCACAACTTAGCGGGGAAGTTGTGGGTGAGGCGGCGGAAGTAAGCGCAAAATACAGACCGTGGTATTCCCCCATCTAAAATTGTTAAACGCCGTGTATCCCACTCGCTATTGGGCTAAGCGTCCTTGGTGCGGTGGCATACCCACCAAAATATATGTAACCTGGGAGTGCACTAAGCGTCCTCATGGGCCAACTAACAATATCACAATAGAGCAGTGGGAGGCACAGTTGACCCATTCCAACTTGGCAGGAGAAAATCCTTAATTAGCCAGGTCAGGCAGGCGGCAGAGGTCAGTGGGGCCCTGTACTGAGTGGCTCCGACCACCGCTCCTTAAAATGTTTTCCTGTCAAATAAAGTTTACATATATTCGTAAAGGGCACAGTTTGCCGAAATATTACAAAGTGCCAGGAAGATATGCCCCCTTAAGGAACACTTTAAGCCTAAGATGAAATCGCCCTAAAAGCTCATAGTATTTCCGAGCACTCCTCGTAATTACTTCAAGGTCTTAATTGACACGCTCATGAAGTTGAGTTCTTGTTTATGACGCCCACAATTTTCTTGCGACTAGCCTACTTTGAAAACTTTCCAATCTTGCGGTATGTAGGCTCTCGTATAACTTCTGTCTGCCTTTCTGTAGATCACTTTATCTTTCTGTCTATCTTATCTAACTTTCACTATAACCAGTGACCCAAGTTGTCTTAGTTTGGGCCTGCTTGGGCCACTAGGTATATAAGCTAGTTCCTGCTGAGCCGGGCAGACAACATGGGACATTGGTAATATGCCCGAGTAGACAACTTGCGTCACTTGGTATGTGCCTGAACAAACAACTTCGGCACTGCTTATGTCGTATTGGTGTGTGCCTATTCTTGTCAAATCCTCCATTATGAATGTGCCAAGATGAAAGAATGTGTATGCAGCCCTAAATACTGTGACGGGGCGTCAAATAGAGAAAAGAGGGACAGTATTTATATACAGGGATTGTTGGCAGAGATGGCCAAGATGGCTGAACACGCGCCGCGTTTACCGGTGATCGTCGTCTTCTTCCTTAATGCAAGGAGGCGGCCCGTAACATCTAACCGCCCCGGCGGGCTTAGCGCCGTCTCGGCGCAGACTAATTACACGAGGAGGCGACGGAAAAGTACGGCTTCAGTCAGGATACATGCACGACGTCACGAAATGGCAGGGTAGATGGTGAAGAACTGATTTCATAGTTCACGTCACTAAGTTGCCGTAAAACCTTGTAAGGTCCGGTGTAACGCCATAAAAGCTTTTCGGAGAGACCGACGCGACGAGAAGGAGTCCAGAGAAGCACAAGAGATCCCGGAGAAAAGCAGAGGTGCCGGTGGCTGCGGTCGTAACGGTCCTTTGGCATACTTGTGAGTAGGATAGTCGTTCATAAGCTATCTGACGTGCCAGATGCGCTCACGCGGCAGCATCGTGGGCATACTCCGTGGTATGCTGTAGAACAGCAGGTAGGAGCGTGTCAAAAGGCAATGCAGGGTGGTGGCCATACAGGAGGTAAAACGGCGAAAAAACGGCGGTGTCGTGACAGGAGGAGTTGTACGCGAACGTGACGTATGGCAAAGCGCTGTCCCAGTCCCAATGATCGTCAGACATGTACATTGACAGCATATCGGTTAAGGTGCAGTTCAGCCTTTCGGTGAGCCCGTTGGTCTGCGGGTGGTACGCAGTATCGAGCTTGTGCTCCACAGAACAGGAACGAAGGACGTCATCGACAACTTTCGACAAGAAGTAGCGGCCTCGGTATGTGAGCAATTGCCGAGGAGCACCATGACGAAGGATGACGTCATGAAGGAGGAAATCGGCGACGTCAGTGGCGAAACTAGTTAGCAAAGCTTGCGTGATGGCAAAACGCGTAGCGTAGTCGGTCGCAACTGCGATCCACTTGTTCCCTGAAGCAGACGAAGGAAATGGACCGAGGAGGTCGAGACCGACGCGGTAGAATGGCTCCTGGGGTATGTCAATAGGATGCAGAAGGCCTGCAGGCAACCCTGTGGGCCGTTTACGTCGCTGACAAAGGTCACACGCAGCAACGTAGCGTCGAACAGATCGGTGCAGACCAGGCCAGAAAAACCGGCGCCGCACGCGATCGTATGTGCGGGATACGCCAAGATAGCCAGCGGTCGGAGCATCGTGGAGTTCTTGGAGAACAGTAGCCCGAAGATGCTTGGGGAGAAAAAGCGGAATCTCTGGGTCATCGGGAGTGATACTACGACGGTAAAGAATATCGTCGTGAAGCTCAAACAGACGAAGCGATGGGTCGGGCTGACGAGAATGGAAGCTGTCAATTATAGACCGTAAGATGTCGTCGCCTTGCTGTTCAACGCGTATGTTGGCCAGATCTGCAATAGTCATGACGAAGTGACCAGTATCACGTTCGGCGGTATCGGGAGGGTCAGCAGGGTAGCGGGATAAACAGTAAGCATCTTGGTTCATCTGGCCAGATTTGTAGAGCACGTCAAAGGTGTACTCCTGTAGTCGTAACGCCCAGCGGCCAAGCCTTCCTGTAGGATCCTTCAGCGACGAGAGCCAGCAAAGGGCATGGTGGTCTATGACAATGGAAAACGTTCGGCAGTACAAATAAGGGCGGGATTTTGCAACAACCCAGACCAAAGCCAGGCATTCGCGCTCAGTTATCGAATAATTCCGCTCCGACGACGAGAGAAGGCGGCTGGCGTACGTAGGCAATCACACGGTCCTGGCCGTTCTGGCATTGGGCGAGTTCTGCACCTATGCCGTGGCCACTAGATTCGGTGCGAATTTCTGTAGGGGCCGACGGGTCATAATGCGGCAAAATTGGCGGTGAAGTCAGTAAACTGACAAGGGTGGTGAATGCGGCAGCTTGTGCACGACCCCAGGAAAAAGAGATGTCCTTCTTGAGTAGGTCAGTCAGCGGCCGGGCAATTTCGGCAAAATTCCTGACAAAGCGGTGGAAGTAGGAACACAAGCCGACAAAGCTCCGTACATCGCTAACTGAGCGAGGAACAGCAAAGTCTCGGATGGCACGCACCTTGTCGGGGTCAGGTTGGACACCGCTAGCACTAACAAGGTGACCGAGAACGGTGATGTGACACCGAGCGAAACAATCGGAGGAGTTAAGTTGTAGGCCAGCGTGGCGAAACACATCAAGAATGGCCGACAGGCGGGCTAGGTGGTCCTCAAAAGTAGGCGAAAAGACAATCACGTCATCTAGATAGCATAAACACGTAGACCACTTATAGCCACGAAGGAGAGAATTATTCATTCGATCGAAGGTCGCGGGGGCATTACACAATCCAAAAGACATAACCTTGAATTGATAAAGTCCATCTGGTGTGACGAACACAGTCTTTTCATGGTCCATGGCATCAATGGTAATCTGACAGTAACCGGAGCGTAGGTCGATGGAGGAGAAGTACGTGGCGCCGCGGAGGCTGTCCAAGGCGTCATCGATTCAGGGAAGGGAGTAGACGTCCTTGCATATGATGTTGTTCAAGTGTTGGTAGTCAACACAAAAGCGCCAGCTTCCGTCTTTATTTTTTACTAGCAGCACAGGGGAGGCCCACGGACTGCAAGAAGGTTCGATAACGCCTTTTGTGAGCATTTTGTCAACTTTGCCTTGGATCACACGACGTTCGGCGAGGGAGACACGACAAGGACGGCGACGTATAGGGCTCGCGTTACCCGTGTCGATGCGATGTTGGACAACAGACTTTTGGCTCAGAGAACGATCGTCAAAGTCGAAAGTGTCGTGGTAAGACTCCAGGAGGCGGCGAAGGTCAGTAGCTTGATCAGAAGGAAGGTCATCAGGGATCACTCCGACAAGGACATCGCGCGGCGAACTGCTTGTGGTGCAAAAGAAGGACGAACTGGAGGAACTGGTGGGATCCAACGCACAAATTTCGCAGTCTTCGGCAGCAGCAGTGATGGCGGCGAGTGACATGCCTGCCGGAATCAGTTGAGGAGAGGCGCTGAAGTTTAAAACAGGAATGGCGATGCGGTTGCCGGGGACAGTCACGAGGGTGTTAGGCACGGCGACGTTCTTGGCGAGAAGAACGTCCGTTATCGGGGATAGCGCGTAATTGCCATCATCGACAGGAGGGCTCGAGACCATGATGACATACATGACGGCTTGCGGGGGCATGCGCACATAGCCGAGAGAGCAGAGACGGGCTGAAGGCGTGGTTGGGGCATCGGTTAGGTGACGTAGATCGAGATGCAGGAGGCCAGTTGCACAGTCAATTAGAGCAGAATGAGTTGCGAGAAAGTCCAGACCAAGAATAACGTCGTACGGACATTGTTCAAGAACGGTATATAAAGCAGTAGTTGGGTGACCGGCAATTGTGACGCGGGCGGTGCACATACCAAGGATGGTGGGAGTTCCTCCATCTGCCACTCTTACAACGTGGGAAACCGCAGGTGTGACCACCTTTTTAGGCGACGGCGAAGACGAGAGCTAATGACAGAAATATGAGCCCCGGTGACGTCAAGTGCAGAAATCGTCACGCCATCAACGTCAACGTCCAACTCACAGCGTCGAGTCGGCAGAGTAACTAGAGGGTAACTGGGGCAGAGTCGTAGATGCAGCGTTACCTCCGGGCGCTGCATCGTTTAGTTTTACGGAGTGAAGGAGCCACGGTTGCTCGATTACGGGGTGCAGCGAGGTGGCGGGGAGCGGGAGGACGGACGGCGGTACGGTTGCGAACGCGACTGGTGACCTCTAGGTGACGGCGAGCGGCTGGACCATGTCGTGGTAGCGTCAGGATTGTATGGGTGTGCCGCAGATAGTGGCTCAAAACGGCTGCGATCAAGGCGGCGAGCATGGCCAAAGGATGGAGTACGTGGCGGGAACGACCAGCGGTTGTGACAGTAGCGAGCAACGTACCGACACGGCGGCAGTTAAAGCAGATAGGCCGATCGTCTTCAGTTCGCCAAACAGGGTTTCGCGATGGTGAATCGAACCGTGGATACCGAGGGAATGATGTCGGGGCCCCGGACGCGGATGTAGGGCTGACAACGGCGCAAGCAGCGTGAACCCCGAGATTCGCGAGTTCGTTTCGCACGATGGCTTGGACGAGTGAAACCGCTGGTGTGCTCGAGTCACCGGCGTTAGAGAGAGAGAGAGAATTAACTTTATTAAATGTCCTGAAGGGGCCTGGGCACCCCTTACGGGGGCCGGCCCGGTGGCTCCGCCCATGTGGGGACTGGGAGTCGGAGCTCGCCAGCCACCTGTTGGGCCTTCTGGACGGCCTGGTGTTGAAGGGCCCTGTCGGGGTTAGAGCTGGTAAAGAGGCTAGCGGGAGCCATTGCCTCGATTTCACGGCGGACAATCTTCGTCAATTCGGCCGATGGCGGCGAAAGGTCAGATTGCGGCCGCTCGTCACACGAAGACGTTGCAGCGGTGTTGGGAAGCCGGGCGAATGGTCGACGGCGGCTCTTAGCCTGCTCGAAGCGCTGACGCTCCTCGATCATGACATCGACGGTAGCACAATTTATGCACATGAGCAGATTGAATGCGTCTTCCGCTATCCCTTTCAGGACGTGGCCAACTTTGTCAGACTCTGGCATGTTACTGTCAGCTTTACGGCACAGCGCCAACACATCCTGTATGTAAGACAAATATGATTCCGTCGACGTCTGGGCGCGAGTTGACAGCTGTTGCTTCGCAGCGATTTTCCGACTGAAGGCCTGGCCGAACAGGTCACGGAGCTTTTGTTTGAATGTATCCCAGCTCCCAACGTCGGCCTCGTGATTGTTATACCATAAGTTGGCCGTTCCACTGAGATAAAACACCACATTGGAGAGCATGACTATCAAGTCCCAGTGGTTGGAGTCGCTCACCCGCTCGTATAGCGTGAGCCATTCCTCAACGTCGACACCATCGATGCCGTTGAACGTTCCAGGGTCTTGGAGTTGGACTTCTACAATCGGTGTCCGCGGCGCAGAAGCAGATTCCGGTTAGTGTGCCATGGTGGTCGCACCTCAGCGCCGACCGCTTCGGAGCTCCGTCGTCTGGCGAGAATACCCCGCACCTCCCACCAATGTGTGACAGAGCGTCAAATAGATAAAAGAGGGACAGTATTAATATACAGGGATTGTTGGCAGAGATGTCCAAGATGGCTGAACACGCGCCGCATTTCTCGGCAATCATCGTCTTCATCCTTAATGCAAGGAGGCGGTGCGTAGCAATATGTTGAAGCGATAGAGTCCCATCTACATCGACCGCGGCTGCTTGACGAATAGCGATTACTAAGAAAATGCCTATACAACGTGGCATCTCCACCAGATGGCGCATTGCATCAAGAGGGAAACACGAGAGAGGTACCGGATGCTGTACACACAAAACGCATTATTCCCCTCCATGTGACTCGTTTGGTGAGCCTTCCTACAATCTCCATGCTTGTTCCAAAATAGCCGCATACCATTCAGGAGTTTAAAGGACGGAAACACCCCGCCAAAGCCGCTCGCCGCCTCTGTGCGGCCGTAGTTGCTTAGTGGCTAAGATGTTGGGCGGCTAAGCACGAGGTGGCGGCATGAAATCCCGGCCACTGCGGCCGCATTTCGATGGGGGCGATATGAGAAAACACCCGTGTACTTAGATTTAGGTGCATGGTAAACAACCGCAAGTGGTCCGAATTATTGCGAAGTCCCCCACTATGGCGTGCCTCATAATCAAATCATCGTTTTGGCACGTAAAAACCCATAATTTAATTAACTGTGCGGCGGTACAGGCGTATGCCCACGTCGCTTGCTTGGGGAAAACACGGAGAACCGAACGGACGACAAACGAACATAACCATCTTAACGTACAGGGCATCCCATCACTAATTAGGTACGCATAAGAAAGAATACTGATCACAATAACGTGGTCAATGATTTCCAAAAGATGAACGCGCCGCGAATGTTTTTATTGCGAGAGAAATTATATGGACACTCCCGCCGCATTTCTTCCGTCGGCGTCGCCGTTGCACTGAGGTTCCGTATAGTCATCGCACCATAATATCGTCACTGTGCGCCGTATGCTCTATGTGCGAGTGAAAGCGTGAGAGGGCGAGCCGTCGATCGCGGCGCATTCTAGCGCACGCAAGGGCGGGAAGCGGGAAGGAAGCGCCCCGTCTTCCATTCGCGCGCGATGCTCCGGTTGGAGCGTAGTCATAGTGAAATATTTTGCGCACACAATAGACACGGACACAGCGAGGGTAGACACACGAACGCACGTTTGTGTCATATTTCACTATGAATACGTACCAACTCGCCCAACTATCAGTTCTGCTGAACCGTAGGAAGCGGGGGGGGGGGGGGGGGGGGGGGGGCGTTACATTTCGCGTCGCCCGAGCGACCGAGCGCGCCACCGGGCCGCAAGGCTCCGGGTAAGAGCAGGGAGGGGGGAGGCCACGTACTACGACGCGCGCTCCCACCCGGGAGGTTGTATCTTGAAAGCCATCTGCGGTGGCGGCAGAGTACTTCCTCCCCGCTCTGCGCTTGCGCGGCTTATTTCGCTTTGATGCTAGCGGCCGGACGAAGGTCAATTCGCTCGCTGCTGCTGCAGCGCTTACTCACTACGGTGTCTTGACAGCGACTTTCCGTGGTAATGGAGTAAGATAAGTTCATGTTTGCTTGTGCGCGAGTGACACCATGCTTGTTAATTTAGTTGGCATGCCTATGTTTACAAGTTTACACGGCCGACAAAACTACTATCCTTACTTCGTATAGCTGTCCACTAGTTTGCTATCGCAATCACTGCTTCGGTTTTCGGGCTAAACTGGAACTTTTTCAAGCTAATCTTGCTATCAGGTACATATTTCGGTGGTGTCCGTGTACGCAAAAAGATATCATCATCAGAAATGGCTCGATTGTCGTCTTCTTCCACAGCTGGGACGTTGGCGCCCCTCAGCGCCACCGCGCGAACGCGCTCGTGCCATTGCTCCCACCTTCGTCGTCGTCGTGTTCTTCCACAGTGGCTCCGTCACCGCTCATCATTCCAGCGTAGAATGTCACCTATCTTCTGTCGTCGTAATAGGGAGGCCGCGTTTACGGAGGTATGAGCCATTGCTTAAGGGAGTATGAGCCATTCATTGTCTTACGTGACGGACACATTTCATTTTGAAGCAATTTAATTTTCAAGAATCGCAAGCGGCAATGGCGACCGGAGGCTGCTGACCACTCCGCTGAGCAATCTCGAGATATTGAAAGCAAACGTTTGTGGTTCGACAACAACTTGTCCCCCATCAGTATGATCCGCTCCGACGAAAAGAGACACAAGTATGAATGAATGAAGAGATTCTAAGATGAAGAACAAGGGCACATTTTAGTGAACATAAACTTGATGGTAAAAGGGACGGTTAAGTATACAAAGGGACAATCCTCGCTTATCATCCATCTTCACGAAGTGGAAGGGCCGACAAAATTTTTTGAACATCATAGCGTATCCTCTGTTTGAGCAGGAATACTCGAAACGCTAAGAACTACGAACACTCGGCAACGAGGTTCTGATGATCAACGAGGATCCTGCCTGTTATTTCAGACCGAGGTCATTACATTGGTAGAGTGCTCGACAGTGCTACCAAGGAAAACGAAAGACTCCCGGGAACAAGAAATCTACAAACAAATAAGCTGATTGTTAAAGGTTTTATCTGTGTGTCAACGTCATCAATTTAGACAGAAGCGCTCATAGCAATATACCTATATCTATGGGTTTGGTTTAAAGGAAGGCAAGTTGCTCCAGGTAAATAAATATTTATTTTTCAATGGAGCATATCATCGCAGAAAGATGCGGATTTCCTTTTTTTCGTGAAAGGCTTATGACAACCAGCGTAATTATGCGACCAACAAATCCATTAGTCCCTACGCATTTGAAATTATGTTACTCAATAATGCTACCTGTTATTATTATTGCTTACAGAGGCACTGTGGTGTTCTGGGTGCACGAACTTACGTATTCAAGGTTTGCCCCTAAGTTCAAAGTGTTTCCCCCGCAGTAATATGGGATCGGTGCTTAAGAGACGACCACAGCTCGTTGGCAATATCCGAAAGTATCGGTATCACTTCAAGTCAGCGTATTTGAACAGGAGCGAAAAAGGGCCAGAGACACCTGTGTCTCTGGCCCCTTTGTTTGCGCGCAGCTGTGTCATATGTAGGCCACGTAACACAAGCAGCAGATGGATACAGCTGTGTCCGCTTCACTCTTACAAAGAACAGTTACGTAGAGAGGAACTTCGCCGTTGTTATATCATTTTGTTATGTATAAGCAAGCTTACGGGATAATGATCGAGATTTCTTGCACAAATAGTTTACTAGTGTCGTGTTAGAGTACAGATTTAAATTTGCACCCGGAATGCGAGCTATCGGCAGGTCCGGTTTTATCATGCTTGCTCACGCGGTGGGAACTTTGTTATTTTTATGCAGCTGCGCAACATCAGCCATGGTAGGAGGCTGGATGAAACAAGATCCTCACAATAACATCGGTTACCTTCACCTTGCTCACTATGCCGTCTCCACTGCAAACACGAGGTCTGAAGAACTACAACACAGTCGTGCGCCTACTTGAAGTCATGACTCAGGTTTGGTTGCATGCGCCTTATTCTTCTGTTTGTTGTGTTAGAGTCAATAGTAGGTATGCGGAACCAAGGCCCTGCAGATAAAAATTTTACGAGTGCTATGTGCGAGTGCGCTACGTGTGTCGAGATTACTAAAGATAAAGGCATACTACAGGCGTGGAAAGTCATTGGTAGCACCAGCCCGAGCCTTGACGGTAGCATCATTCTCTATTCTAGCCATACAGGTTTGAGAAAGATGAAAAACACACAGCTTCTACTTCTGTATTTCACAAGTAATGCTACGTATCTGGGCTACAGCCGTTGTCTTGTTTTCCATGCATAGCAAGTGCGACGCGTCCTAAGCACTCTCTTTTCAGCCGTTCTCTTCTGTTTTCCTCCCTTTGACACCAGTCTTCTGCTAGGTATTTCCATTCTCCAGTCATAGCAATAACTGCGATTTCTGTCGAGACCAGCCACAATGTTTTGTAGCTATTGTTCATACTGTGCCGCTTTCTCAATACTGCGTTGCACCCAGTGCGCGAATTCGGTAAGCTCTGGCATTGATCCCATGACTTAGAGTACGGATGTCGCATGCAATACCTGATTACAAAACACGTCTCCCGGAAGTTCGCGTTGTTCTCTGAGAGAAGCTTGCTGCTTCAGCAGTTCAGTTCTGCACTCCGCAAACTGAACATTGTCCTAATCTTCAGAGGAAGCTTTAACTTGGGTGAATTCCAACTGCCACCATTAAAATAAATGTATAGGACAGAAGTGCTTTTTCGAGGTACCAATTGACCGGTTTTAATTAATACTTTTTGCATTTTAGAGAAAAGGTTAACTTTTAGCGACTGTCGGACGCGGAATTCTGATTTATGGTCCTAATGTTTTTACAAAAATTACTAAATATTGAATAACTTGAAAATATAGATGCACTAAGTTTACAATTCGTAAATCTGCATCAAAAACAGTTCTCTAAACTGCACTCGTTGGCATTTCTCGCTGCTCCCTTTATTGCAACTGATTTTGGTGACTAACATGTATATTATAACCAGAGCATAAATGTTATATGTTTTAAAGCGAACATAAAGTATGATGTAGGAAATGGGCTGAGAGTGTCACTCTTTTGCTTCTTCACAACAAGCGCATCAATTGCGCCACACGGAAACTTCTGAGCAGTTCTGTTTATTCTTCTGGACAGGTTGTAGCAGGTGTAAACTACAACCTGACATTCACCACCGCTCCATCACACTGCGTGATTGGAAAAGTTCGATATATGCCCCATGTCTGTATGCCAGCTGAACAGGTAGGTGATTCTTCAATTTGATACTTAGAGGAACATGACGTAACAATAAACCTTAAACTTTGAATGGTGATTTTGAGAGGGCGATTTATTGCTTGTGGATTACTTCTTGTATACCATTCTGCGTTGCTATTGCAGTAAAGGTTAAAGTCGGTGTCATTTGGAGCGGAACTATTGTAGCCAACAACAATGTGATGGAGGGAACAAATAGAAGGCAGACAGTGTTTTTTTTTTTTTTTTTTGCAGTTGCCCTTATTTAAGGGACATGAATTTCTTATTTTCTAGAAAATAAGACGTAAAATCGCTCTTAGAAACATAACGAGGTAGATATGATTTATTGTGCCAGCTAACTCATCGTGAAGAGAAACTCTCCCTTCAGAGAGATTTGTTTATTGTAGTATATATGTTATATAGTGGTTTAGGTACACATATGCCCCTAGTACTATCAATACCAATCCTTTAAAACACGGGCCGATGTACTCAATTACAAAAATGCGTATAGTGCTTGAAATAGTTCAACACACCAAGAACTTTCGGTGAATTGTTTCATTTAGCATGACTTTTTAGTGGGCCTTCATGTGTACAGTTAGGCCGAGACATTGAGTTAAACATGATACCATCATCACAAATAAGGTAAACGTCTGTCGGCAAAACGTTAATATGAAACAGCGGCGTCTTCATTTTGGCAATATGCTGCATATATTAAACATCAATTAAAGAAATGGGACCTAGCATAAAACGTTGGGGCGGCTGTCGACCAGCAGCTCGCATGCGTGTTGTGCATAGGTCTCGTATTATCTGAAAACTATTCTACAAAGCAATAAGTTAAGCCTGATTGCACCCTATCATAGAATTAAGCGAAAAAGAACGAGAAATACATTAACAAGGAATATTGGAGCACCGTAGATGATGTGCCGTATGTTTCTGTTATGCTTTCTTTTCTTACGGGAAGCACGCATTTTCACATACCTGCAACAACTAAATTTAGACTGGGGTTGTTTAAATCTTCCCATGTAACATGTTCTGCCTTCCGGGTATCTTTCCTTTTCAATTTCGAGCCTGTATATTCTAAGCACACAAAAACGCTTGCATCTTTTCATTTGGATGTCATGTAACCTGCGTACTTTCGATTCACTCCACGTCCCGTCTTGTCATTGCTCAGGAAATGTATGGAAAATAAAGATTCACGCAGTGGAGCTTATGTACCTAAAGAGTACGTTATGCGCCTAAAGAGTATGCTTCCATCGACCTTAAATCCAAGCGCATTTGGAAGGTTTAGGTTACTACTGTTCTCACTAAGTGAATCCCTTCACATTCTATTATAATGTGTTGAGTGGTCTCCCGAACTTTGCTGCAGCATACACATGTCTCATCTAGATCCAAATATTTGCTCCGGTATGTTCTTGGCCTCAAGCAACCAGGTAGTGCTTCAAATAGCAAGGCACTACCCCTTGTGTTATCGTACCGATTTTCCCTTCTAATCTTGGTCTTCCCATTATTCTAATTCTCCAATGTCATTTTTGTTCCCATTCTGTGCATTCAATTCACTGTCTCTGTTTCTCTTACTTTCTTTTTGATGGATCCTGGTTGTCTGTTTACACTTTCAGCTACCCCGAATTTGGTTGCCAACTTTCTTGATCTGTTCCTTCCGTATGTGTCCCCGCTTTTCAGGTCGTGATACTCGGGCAATTTAGCCACCGATTCGTTCCCCCAGTGTATTATTTTTCTCCACCCACTTCGACAGCTCTAACTTTATGGTTCGCATTCCGTTATATGTATTACTGATGTTCTGTAACTGTGGCCGGTGGGGTCGCAGCAGGTACACTGGTTGTGCATATCTATTAAAGTTGTCGGGAGTAGAGTTGAAGCGGAAATGGCACAAGGGGCAGGGAAACGAATGTAGAGAAGCACCACGTCCAGTTCCCTGCCAACTGTGCCATTTTGCACTTTAATTCTACTCATGGATTACCAACTAGCCCGCTCCTAAGCCTTGCTGTATAGTTGGCGTTGGTGACGAAGGCACCTCGCAGTTCGGTTACACGATAGTTCGTGTCCTTTGTCTTGGCGGCTTTGTATCGATTGTGAAGATCCTATGACCACTCACCGCCGATATCCAATGATGAACACAACCATTGAAGCAAATAAATTTAACCGTTTCATTAGTGTAACACGAGAACAGCTATAGTAGTACTCGGTATTGAAAAAGAGTGTGTCTATTTTATACTTTGTGGATACCACAACCTGACGTTTCCCATGTGTTCAACATTTATTGAACAGCCTATTGTTCCTCGGCTTTCGGGCTTAGTCGGTGTGATTCGTGGGCAAAACAAGAAGTACTACCTGTCCAGAATTCTCTGCAATTTGTACCAGCCGCTCCTGAAGAACAAGTTGATATAAGCAGAGCTACATAACATACTGCACTCATATTAGTAACTGTTGGTACACTCTCGTGTTTCAACATCAAATTATGCAATTTTACTGATAAATCTACTTTGAATACCCTGCTATAAAACCGGGAAAATCGTAATTTATGGAGAGCGAGGAAAATTTAAGCACTCCATACTGTTCATCTGGTTAGTATGAAGGTCGGACTTACTTTAAAAGATATTCCACTGTGTTGCTTGAGAGGAAACGCCTATACTCCGCACCCCCTATATCAGTTCACATTTTTTATCATATTTCGATAAATTTTTCATTCGGCTATATGCTTGTAGCAAGTTTGCGGAACAAAATTTCTTTATTGCAATCCTCAACGAAGTATATTTGCAAAGTAACGAAGAGAAACCTTGTATTCCTTTTCAACCAGCAAAAATGTTTAATGAAATCGGCCGAACTACCCTATTATATATTTGTTGTTAGCCCGCTTCATTTGACGGCCATCTTATTGTACTGAAAATTATGCTGGCCGACCATAAATTCGTAGCCATTCGGAGTACGCGGGGAATCCACACTAATATTCCGGCAGAGCTACTCTTCCGCTTCAACAAATGAAATTATTTGATCCTTCAAAAATTGCATTTTCTTTTCTCTTCGTTTTTTAGGAAAATGCGCTGTGCTCTGCGATCATCTATGTCATTCCCTGGATGCATTCTGCCAGCGTGACTAAGTACACGTGTTCCACTATTAAACATAGGGACTTCTCTAATCAGCAAGTACAAGTGTCTATGGGTACGCATAAAGCGCGGGCTTCAACCATAATATAATTAAAGTGACTTCCGACCAAACACAGCCTGATCTTTCATCAAGTTGGAACAATTTTGTATTAACAAATGTAATTATTTTTCAGAATAATCCTCGTTTGAATGAAAAGAAGGGAGAAAATTTATTTCTGTTAGCAAATGTTTATACTTGTATTTTTTCATGACTGATCAGCTTCCCCTGATGGCTATAAACACCACGAGTCTTGATAGCTACAGTGACGGTCAGCCCAATTTGTTTGCTGCTTTGAACATTGAAATTGTGTAAAATACAAACCTGTAATCTAGATACAAATTTGCGACTTCCAATATTAAACCAAGTCAATTTGATTTGTATTGCGCTATGACTTGTAGGTATTTAGAGCATCAGGGGAGCTGTATCAATTGCTACTCTGTGAACGTAAATTCTAGACGGATGACAGGACCAAGACACGACATGCGCACTACCACTGGAAGTTTTGTGTGCCAGTTGTTGCACACTCTCTCCCAGCAGCGTTCCTTCAGGGCCCTAGAGTAAGAGCTCCTACCAAAATGTTTGGGAATATAGAAAGCGCGCGTAAACTGCTTGCAGTAGCCTTTCGCGCTACTCGATACGGCCATCCGTATGACTTGTGCATCACTGTGCTGACAGTAATGCCATTAAGAGGATGGGTTGTTTCCCAGCAGCGGTCCTTCAGGGCCCTAGAGTAAGAGCTCCTACCAAAATGTTTGGGAATATAGAAAGCGCGCGTAAACTGTTTGCAGTAGCCTTTCGCGCTACTCGATATGGCCATCCGTATGACTTGTGCATCACTGTGCTGACAGTAATGCCATTAAGAGGATGGGTTGTTTTATTCACTTTAGTTTAACAAGGTAATGTTTATGTCATTCAGCGCAATTATTTGCAACCGGTGTAACGGACACTACGGAACAAGTAGCATGCATCAAGGTTTATTTCGAACTTAACAAACCTTCATCTGAAACCCATGGAATGCTATTGCAATCTATGTGAGGTAATGCCGTGGACCAAACAGATACGTTTATGTGGTACACATGAAACAAAAACGACCGAAATTGTGTCGACGACGATGAGCGTTCGAGACGACCGTCAACAAACACTACAATAAAATTGACAGCAAAGGCACGTGAGGATATCCTTGAAGATAGCGCAGAGCTATTCACAATAATTGTTATATTGTAGAAGAGCCATACAGGACAGTGCAAGGCGGCTTTTGGACGTTCTGAACACGATACGCATTTCCGCGCAATTTCTGACAAGACTGCTCCCCGAAGAATACGAGATCTATCAGCAACTCCAAAGCTGAAAAAGGTAGGTGAGAGAGAACCTAATAAAAAGAGCTTGTTTTAAAGAGAGTGGTGCCAAGTGGTGCCTGTTGCACAGATTTCTTCACCATAGGAAGTTGAACAGTAATTCAGTGGAACTGTCGTGCTGCTTATAAATATTCTCGAGATATTCTTACGTCACAAGAAACTCGGCTTGCTGCTGGCCAGCCATTTTATATGAAATAATTTCGTCAGAACCCATCTCATGTGGAATCTCGAGGTTAATGCGTTTAGTATTGAAGCAATGTAGTGACACCGTACTGCCAACGCTGAAACGTGTTTGCCGCCGGACTACTCTCTCGAGCTTGTACCTGCCCACGCTGTGCCATGAAGTGGTCCCGCCGTGAGGACGCAGCGTGGCGTGGGTTCAACCCCGCTCAGTATCGAATAAATTTAGAGGAACATTTTTGTTATTGTATAGCAACACATACCCATTGGAACATACCTAGTCACAGAAGCTGGTGTCAAATAGATTCATTAAAGAGTTGCGGACACCTACTGGCACATGCACGGTGACCCAAGTTGGTATCAAAGTGGTTCATTGACGAACAGCACAGACCTAATGGCACATACCCAGTGCTCCAAGTCGGAATCAATGAGTTTCATAGAATAGTGGTACATACATTATGCCACATGTCCAGTGTCGCATCCCAAGTTACCCATGTCGACTTCAAAGGGGTTCCTTGAAGAGCGGCACATAGCTGCTCAAAGAAACATACCGAGGACTCAATTTCGTCCGACGGTTGGTTTCAAACCCTGTTCCCTCAGCACAGCAGCCTGAGCGGTATCCATTTTACCTAGAAATACCCCTCACCTAAGTTGGCGGGAAAACACTTAGAAACAGTTGCACTGTCAAAAAATGTAACCTGGTTTAGGGTAAAGTGGTGATTTGTGACTGAACAGTTTTAGTAAATAAGAATGGTCACTTCCATAAATAGAACAGCAGGGAAACGAGGGGCTCGGTACTTAGAAAATGGAAGACTCTGTTTGCTGAATCTGTAATAGATGGTTCAACCGTTAAAATACAGATGATTCGTGCATACAGCAAACGGAAGACGCTGTATATTTTTTTCTTACGTAAAGTGTTTTCTCATTCACCAGTATTTCCAGCATGCGACTCTCAGTTTAGCGACGCTGTCGTGCTGTGATGGAAAATTCTGGACGTCTTCTCAAAATACTTCTCTTGCTTGCTTCAGCAGTTTACGGCACAATAGACAGGTATTTTATAGGAAGAAATGCTGCATAATTGCTATGCAGGCGAAGTGCTGCTGCAAAGTCATGAAGCCCCAACTTCCGGGACCAGGTTGGCTTCAGTCGAGGGCACTCAATGCGCTATCTAGTCTCTATACCAGAGATCATGGGTGTGCACCCTTTTGTAGCGGCTTTCCTTTCTAGTCAGAACATTGGAAACAGTCCACACCTTGCTTACAAAAACTGACATCACTGTGTGTTGAGTCAATGGCTTTAGCTTTCTATGTGAGCTGCCTACGCATTCTAGCAAATAGTTTAAACATTGTAGTTGGCACACTTTTACTACTGTTTCTAGACAGGCCAGTCGGCTGCGAGATATGTAAAACATCTTACCAGTCTTCTGGCAGGATGCCAGCAATATAATCATATGCTGCAAAGCTGGATTGCCCTTGAAAATTTACTTTGCACAGGGCTACAGCCGGCAGGTATGGTTATTGCGTGCGCTAGCCCTGTGTGAAGTAAACGTGAAGTGTAAAATGTTTATGGTGCATTTCTGCTTGTTTGAGTCATCAAGCTGCGCGATAAATGTTCCAAGTTTACCCATTGTAGGCTGTAAAGGTAATTACGAAGGACGTTCGTCACACTCGTTTGTCGTGGCGCGCGATGAGGGAAAAGGACGCAGGAAAAGCCAGCCTGACTCGGGATGCAAAATGCAAACTACATTTATGACAAAAGTCAAAGTAAACCCGGACAGAACGTTACGCACATGACACACATAATATGCTAAGAGGAATTAGGTTACTATGAGTTCGAGAAACAGAGTTCAAAACATGTAGCAGCTCACAGTACGTGGACAAGAGACGAGAGGTTGGCGGAGTGAGGGACGATGACGTCACGACGTAGAACATGGCTCGATGTTGGACGGTGAGGAGAAGATGGCTCTTGACAAATCAGGAATGACCGCTCAGCAGTCAGCCTGCATCCGAGCCGCAGTGCACGCTGCAGGAACGGTCAGCCTGCCCAGCGGACAGCTTGCGCTCGAGCCGCAGTGCGCGGCGCATATGCGGCCATTAGCCAGGCCACGAACGGTGCTCCACCGAACAGCTGACCGAGGAGACGCCTTGCCCGCGATCCGCAATATTCGCGGCAAGTAGTATCACAGCAGGCCACGCCACGCTCCGAGCTGCATTACTCGTGCTGGCGAACGCCTTGGCCAAGGGCAACGGTCGGGCGGCAGCTCCAGGGACGGTCATGTTCCTTAGAGCCTTGATTGTCGGCGTCCGACACGTCGGCCGGCTGTCTTGCGTCTCCCGTTGACTAGGCGCGTCTCTCGCCACGAAGCATTTCGCCACGTGCTCGCCATACGTAGCCCAATCGTTGTACGGTACGACGCATCTTCGAAATACCACTGGACCATCGCTAATTTGGCAGGATCACTCCAATGCGTGGTCCACTCGCGAAAGAACGCGTGCACACTTCGTCGTCGTCGGCATCGTTTTCTTTCATTCATCACATAGGCTTTTAATTGCGATGGTTTCGCTTTGTCTTTGCAGATGCAGTAATCCTTCTGTAACAGGCAAAATGAGCTAAAAAACGAAATGCCGTGATAACCTTCCACAATTGCCGAGGACAGGAGCAATGGCCGATAGCGCATAGTTGAAGTTTCATAAATATGCAGTTTCCTCACAGCTTAAGTGTTCAGCAAATGATAAAGAGCTATACTGTGCCGCCTCTGCATGACCAATGCAATCTGTCTACTTGAGGCTGCACTGAGGCTGCTCGGTACTGTTCGGCAGTTCTACTTTAGTTTTCTGCTATACAGAATTGCTTAGGTAGTTGTAGCTTACTTTGCGATAAAATGCAACTTGAAGCATTGATCATCTAAACTGCATTTGGTATAAATCATGCGATCACAATTATAACACGAGGGGAAAGCTATGGGCCTCTGAAAAATATATATACCTACTACAATTATAATGTGGCGTGATGCCATAACGAAACCGACAACAACGCATAGCCGCGGATGGCGCTTGCATGCCACCAAAGTTGTTCTACAGGCAGCACTTCCGAAGTACCCGCGAGACAATCGAACAAGGCAAAGTCGACCTTGCTCGTTTGCGTTGGAATACGACTCCATACGCAGTAGCGATCACACTATTGTTGCGCAGTGGTTTATCTCGCCACATTCAAAGCGTCAGAAAATATTTTTTTAATCTGTATTATAGTCTTGTTGCGAACAAGCATATAACGTGAAGTGCATTCCAAGGCAAGAAACTTCAGAATAAAAATTCTTCGCATTATATTCGAGTAAATTGACAAGCTGCACTGCATGTTTCACATGAAATAAACTTTCGTTAAGCCACAGTGTGTGAGGTTTTTATACACAAAGTGAACTGCATTCAGCGCAAATATCACCAATCTACAATGGCATGTAATAATGATAATCTCTCATAATATGAAATCTGTAATCCTAATGTTACAACAAAATTTAGGTTGTTCTATCTGAGCCCTGTAAATTTCAGTATGCAGGGGCACCACTTCGGAAAGCAATAGCGATGTAACGTCTACGTTAACATACATTACCGATGCATTCCTGTCACATCGTCAAAAAAAATCAATTTTCCCAGCTTAGTCTGCCTTGTACAAGATTGAAACTAAGGCATAAGTTTATACACTCACCATAGCAGGAAAACCTCACATTTACACTTGACCGTCACAGGAAATAGAACTGTTGACGGCAGCCTCCTATGACGCTAAACCTCGCTGCATATTATACAGATAAATTATAGCGGTAGCACTCAACTTGAAAGCTATACAGGGCTGTGGTGTGGGAGGACACACCTACAAGAATGTCCACCAATCAAGACAATAAATATGTATGCGTACCTTTCCTCACGATGACCACCAATCACGACAATAAATGTGTTCGTAGCTTTGGTCAAAATTCTGTGTCATGTCTGTGTCGTGTGCTAAAGAGCTTCGCTGGTCATCCACCTTCACAGAGTGCAATGGCGCATGATTATTTTCTCCCTGTTTAGCATTTTTTGACTCATAGACCACAATCGTATGCCGTCAATATATTACCTAAGAAAGCCTAATATGGGCTATATATTAAGCACTTCGCATATTGCCACAGCTGCACTCTGTCAGATGAGTTGTAATATTGAAGGCGTGCATGTCCACCAGCAATCCAATGTCACGAACAGCGATAACCTACACAGCAAAGTAGATGTACTTGTCGGGAACCGAGGGGTCGCAGCGGAGCGCCAGAACAAGAGGACCAGCTCAGCAGGCTTTCAGAACCGACTAGCGCGTGCCGTGCTTGCGCCGCTGGCACGCGCGGCCCAACTTTATTTTTCTCGTCAGTCGCAGCCGGCCCCAAGGCGCCGGCCGAGAGCGCTGACCTTAGCGTTCCCGCTTAGCAGCGTCGGTGGGCGCTACAGGGCCCCCCGCCTCTCGTCGACGAGGCAGAGACGAGGCTGTCTTGGTGTCAAGCATATCGACGGGTGCGCCAGCGACATCCGCGGGGAGCTCCTTGGGAGGCGTTTCGACGTAGGCTGGTTTGAGGCGGTCCAGCGAAACGACTTCTTCGCGGCCATTCACTAGGATGGTGGCGGACTTCTGCGTCTTGTGGAGGACACGGTATGGTCCGTCGTAGGAGGGTGTAAGAGGCGCCTTGATATCGTCTCGTCGGAGCAAGACGTGGGACGAGGACTCAAGGTCCGGGTGCACAAAGATGCTGTGGTCCGATGACCGAGGTGGTACGGGGCGCAGGTGCTGAATGCAGTCCTGTAGGCGTTGGAGGTACGGTAGCGGCTGGGGCGAGGGGGCCGAAGAAATGAACAAGTCTCCAGGAAGCCGCAGGGGTGCACCGTAGACGAGTTCGGCCGCTGAACAGCCAAGGTCGCGACGAAGGACGGCACGTAGGCCGATAAGCACCATAGGAAGCTGGTCGACCCAGTGCTCTCGATCCAGGCGCACAGTGAGTGCAGCCTTGAGCTGGCGATGGAGCCGCTCAACCATGCCGTTGGCACAGGTATGATATGCAGTGGTACGGCAGTGCTTAGTGCCAAGCAGGCGGTGGAGTGAAGTGAAAAGTGTGCAGTCAAATTGCCGGCCGCGATCAGTTGTCACGATGCTGGGCAGCCGAAGCGGGAAACCCATGCTGAAACGAAGGCTTTGGCGACCGTTTCCGCAGTGATGTCCGGAATGGGCATGGCTTCGGGCCAACGGGTGAAGCGGTCGATCATTGTGAGAATGCAGCGACAGTCGTGAGAGTGAGGAAGTGGTCCCACCAAATCAAGATGGACGTGGTCAAAACGGCAGCCACGGGGCAAGAACGACTGTGTGGGAGTCTTCGTGTGGCGGGTCACTTTGGCAGTCGAGGCACGAGCGGGCCCACTGGCGAACATCGGTGTTAATGCTTGGCCAGACATACCGCTGTGTAACGAGGCGCTGCGTGGCTCGGTCGCTCGGATGGCAGATGTCATGAAGTGATTGGAACACCGCACGACGGAAGGCAGTCGGAATGAAGGGGCGAGGTGTAGCCGCTGACATGTCGCACCAGAGGGAGCCAGGCACAAACGGGTGAGGAACGAGTTGTAGACGGAGGGAACGGGGATGGTCACGCAGCGCTTGCAGCTCGGGGTCTTCCATCTGCGCACGAGCTAGACCCTCCCAATCCACAGTCGATGTAGAAGTGCCGAGGGAGGTGATGCGTGAAAGTGCGTCAGCTGCCTCGTTGTCGGTGCCTTTGATGTGCCGGATATCAGTGGTGAACTCCGATATATAGGCCAGTTGACGAACTTCACCTGCGACGTACTTGGAAGAGTTGGTACGGAAGACATACACCAGAGGCTTATGATCGGTTAGAATATAAAATGGCTGGCCCTCCAAGAAGTGCCGAAAGTGCTGGATGGTGGAGTAGATGGAGAGCAGCTCGCGGCCAAAAACGCTGTAGCGAGTCTCGGCAGGTTGGAGCTTCCGAGAGAAGAAACCCAGTGGGCGCCACTCGGAGTTGATTTTCTGCTGGAGAACAGCGCCGATGGCCACACTGGAAGCATCCACCATGATGCGAGTTGGCACGTTAGTTCTCGGGTTTACGAGAAGTACCGCATCGGCAACGGCTTGTTTAGCAGCCCTTAAAGCAGCGTCAGCTTCGGGAGACCAGGAAATCGCAGATGAGGTCGTGCGAAGAAGGTTTGTCAGTGGGTGTAAAAGCTCAGCGCAGTGCGGAATGAAACGTCGGGAGAAATTCACTAGGCCGAGGAACTCACGCAGCTGGTAGTAGTGGAAGACTCTGGACTAATTTTGACCACCAGGGGAACATTAAGAGGCCCACAATCAACGGGACACGGGGGTTTTTGTACTTCACACCCATGGAATTGCCGCTGCCACAACGGGGACTTGATGCCACGACCTAGTGCTTAGTAGCACCACAAGATAGCCGCCAAGCCACCGCGGTGGGTTTCATGATGAAGCGCCGTGTACTTGCGACTACATCTTACCGTAAGCATTCACAACTTTGCTAATTGCCGATGTATTGTATGTAACCTAAATATTTTGATAATTGTTACTGTTATACTGTAAGATAACTATTTACATGCCCTTCTGTTATAATCCCTGATGGGATCGACAGTATAAATAAATAAACAACTAAACAAATAAATAAATAAATATTTAAATAAAAATAAATAAATAAAAACCAAATTAACAGTTTATATGCGAATGGTGTGTCAATGAACGGACAGAGATTGACAGTGATGAGATATTTTTAAATATTACGGGGCGATTGAAACGAACTACTGTGCAGTTCATCAAAGGCATTTCACACTTGCGGTAATTGTTTATCGTGTTCGAAAATTTCATGTGGCCTTAGTCCTTGGATTTTTAGGCCGCCATTTCCCTGCGAGACCATTTATCGCTAAACGTAAATGCAATTAGGTCATTATGAGATTCCTGCGTTTCAGTACTGAATTAGAGAGCCCACATTTTTTTTCCGTAGACTACCAATGTCACTCTCAGTGCACTTGCAACTCAGTGGCGCAAGTTTGTTTACATTGTAACGCGTACCCATGACTCTTCGTTCACTTATACATATATGCTGCATTATAAAGTGCAAAGTGCTGAAAACAAATATTATGAAAACATTGCAAACACGCGCATATATTTGTGCATATCAACAGGGTAACAAAGCCCGCATACGCGACAAACTGTGACCGGTGTAGGGGGTGCGTACATATAATAATACGATCTGTTATTCCAGATTTTGTTAGAAGGCTCTCATACTTTGTTCGTCTATTCATATTGCGTACCGTTTGCGTGTTCAATAAAAAATCGTTAGATGAAACTGCGAATACAAGCTCTCATTCAGACAGCGTATATAGTATTGCTCACGGATGTTAGCAGAAAAATACGGATGTTTGCAGAAAAATGCAACCACAGTACTAATATGTGTGAAATGTCCGTGCACTTACAACGGGTATCACTTTCCGTTCATTTAGACATTTGGTGCTTGCAAAGCGAATCCAGTTGGAACGAATTCTCAGGATGCCACCAGTTTCGAGATATTAATTGCCGAACTTTGCGGAGAAATTCATTGCTGGTCCAGTACCTTCATGCTGCGACCCATAAAACGATGTTTTGTTAAGAAAAACTGGAACGCCAGACCATTTCTCTGAAAAGTTCGGGAATGAATATCTCAAAACTGGTGGCATCCTGAGAATTCGTTTCAAGTGTATCCGCCTTGAGAATTCCACGGATTGAATTTGTAAATTGCAATTTGAGTCATAAGGCAATTAGTAAAAATTATTTGTTAATTATGGTAAATATTCGATTAGGCGTTTGAATTTTTTGCGCATGTAATGTCCGCCTCTTCGAGTAGACCATCTCATGAACTAGGATTGTGATATCTGCCACAGGCAACCTAAATAAATTTTAAACTGTTCGCTGAAAGACCCTGTATGATGACAAGCTCTCCGGACGTAGTCACATTGCACATATTGCCACTAAGCCAGAACGTGCCGCAGGTATGCTGTGCCGGCTCAGTCACCACCACCGTAGACTACGCAGGGGTCCTTTACATATAAGATAGAGATTATCGGCTCAGCCAATATTTAAACTTGGCTTTTTTCTTATTTTGGATACTGCCGCAGATAAGAATAAACCTGTAGTGCTTTTACATATCAAAGCTCTACGCTTACGCTTTGGGCTACCTAGATTCATTGCTAACACTTTTGTATCAAGAAGCTAATATACCCAACCTAGACTGTAGATGCTTACATTTGTATCGTTTTATTATTTTTAAAGAAATGTACACAAAATGTATTTATCAGTGAACCATCCGCGTTTTCCTATGCAACGTGGTTGCGATTGCGCAGCCCTCAGAAAATATTTGTGCAATACAGGTCCAGCTGCAGTGGGAAAAGATTGGCACAAGTGATCGATCATCGGATCCAATAAAATGGGGCACACGACGCTGTAGTTCCCTAGCACGCCAAAACGAGAGTGCCAGGCAACGCCTCTTTTAAACATGAATCATGTGGGACTATAAAAATCAGTGTGCACGGGAACAATAGTGCCGCCTACCGCAATTTTCCTGCTCTTGTGATCGGCCACTTGCGCTAATCTTTTTTCCGTTGCAGCTGTAGAATCCTCGAATGTGTACAGAGTAAAGTTAACTATTAGAATGATGCCCGAAGATAGCTCTAAACTGAGTTTGAGGACATCTTTCGAAATGACCCTAAACTACTGCCTAGCAGACATTTATTTGATACATTACGAGGCCAACTAATATAGCTAGCTACTGGCAACATAATAGCTTTTGACGCTTCTTTGTGCAGGAGTGGCGATTTTCTTTGAATATCATCAATGGTCTCACTTTCTTCGCCTTGCCGACTTCTAATCCCTATCTCAGTCAGAATTATTAGCCATTGTACTAGAGTTAGGGAAAGTTTCCCAAAATGGCTCTTCAGCTGTTATTGTGACAGACTCGCTTCCTATATGCAGAGCTTTTACTGCATCTCCAAATTCGAGAATTAGGCGAGCCTTTTTTTTCAATGGTTCCTCCGCGCTTACGGAAAGTTCGCTTGCTTTGGGTAACGGGACACCATGGCTTGAACTTCAATGAAATCCCTGATTCATTTAGAATAGTATGCCTCAATGGCACTGTAAATGTTTGTTGTGTTTTTTGGTTTTGTTTTCGTCATACGCTTTTATAATCACATCTGGGACAGACATTTCTCCATATCACGAAATTCCGAAAACACACTATAACATCGTCTCCCCAATTCGTTCATGTGCTTTTACTGTGGAATAATAATCGCCGTCTTTCAAGAAAATTTCAAGTTTCCTTTACAGAACTGACATTCTGTATTGCGCCTATTAATTTTCACTTGCACAGGTCTAGCCTCGCGGTGTCCCCTACCTGTTAATTTTGCAATTGTCCTGAATCTATTCAGCATTTTTCTCGCGCAGGCCGCCGTTTTTATGGACAAAGAAAACTTGAATTATTATTTCGACAACCTGGCCTACCACTATCCTCGCCAGGCAATCTCTATCTTGGGGCGTCATCATTGAGATTAAGTCACAAGGCTGTTTTTCTCGTAATTCACAATTTTATTAGGGACACAGAAATATTCTTTTGTTGATTTTTAAGTTATAAAGGACTTATCTTCACTTATTTCCCAATTGAAATATTTTATCAGGGGTTTTTAAGGTTTAGCACTTTTTTTCAACACACGCTCTGCTATAAAAATTATTTGGTTATAATCTTAATAAAACACCTGCGTAACCGATCGCTTCTCCGCCAATCTCCCGTAGTGAGCTCGCGCTTGTGTTTGGACACAAGAAGAAGAACAATACGACGGTCTTCTTTACGTGAGAATGCTGCTGTCGCCGTAAATGTGTTCAGAGCCGAAAGAATCACCGAAGTTGGCTGTATTTTTAATCCGCTAGCGTTGTTAAGGTGATTTACGCACTTGTATGTTTGTAGAAAACCGTTTTCCTGTCTACCTGGGTTTTTACGTAGTCAGTGGTCGAATGCGTAGCACATTGGGCTGCGGTGCTCAGGCGACAGAGTTCGATACAAACCATCGGACTAACTTCGGTCACTAATTGGGTGGAAATGCGTACATATGCCGCTCATCAACGAACCTCTTTCACGCCGGCATGAGTCACTGTAGATGCCGGACGGGGTAGGTACCGCTGTTCAAAGAAACACTTTGAAGCCGACTCGGAGTACTGCGTATGTGCCACTTGGTCTGTGCTCGTCTCCAGTGACCTGCTTTTATGCAAACATAGGCCACTTAGCATGTGCCAGTGGGCGTGTGCAGCTCTTTGTTACGAGCTGAACATGCAGCCGTGACGAACTAAAGACGCTGAAGATGAAGACGACGAAGATACGTGCGCGATTGTGCTGCAGAGGAAACAAAACGCACGAATGAGCGTGCGAGCGGTGCGAGGTGCGAGCGTGGAACAGTGAAGTGGCCCCATTGCGATTGGAGAAGTACAGAGAGGAATGCAGCAGCGGAGGCAGATGCAGACCTATCGATGGTGAGTGCCGGCTCCTGCCTATGCCTGTTGCTCCTGAGCCTCCAGCTCAACAATTAAAGCCTTCGGGGCATCCAGCGGAACATCGAGCACAGCCTTTGTGCACTTGGCATCCCTTCCTAGTGTTCGCTCGCAAGTGGCCATTCCTGCCACATCGCATGGCAGCCCGTCTGCGGTTGGAATGCCTCAGCAACGAAACACAATCGACGCTTGAGTCACCTCCGCCATGCCTCGAACTTCCCCGACGCAAACAAGTATGGTGAGGTGTGAACGTTAGAATTTTATTCGCAAAGTTTGGTGACTAAGATAGGACTTAAGAGTTAAGTGTCTCTAGTTTGTATCTGAATGATGTAGTTTTTTTTAGATTTATAAATGTCTGTTTGTGTAGGCAACAGGGAACCTACGCTTCGTCTTCATTTTTTAAGTTCTCTTCGGATTGAACACATTCAACAACATGCCGCGGTGAATATATCTACACCGTGACACTCTTCGACGAACGTCTTTGTCGGCGCAACGTGGTCAGACAAGATACAAAGAGCAGTGATCAGACATGACATGACCAGACGTCACATGACCACACACAAAGGACAGTGCCTTGCTGTTTGAGGTTCGAGCTGGTTGCCTAAGACAAAAAACATACTGGTGGAAATATTCGCAGCAAGATGAGGCATGTGTCAGATGCAGCAGAAATCCGGAGACCACTCATCCCGTCCTAGTGCAATGCGAGGGTATTCACCCAGTGAGACCCGTAGGTAACGTAATATTTCTAAAAGAGATTGGATTTAAAGTTAACGGAAGCATTAATTAGTCAGCAGTAGAGATGAGCAAGATACGTTTGAGTACTGGAGGCAAAAAATCAGGGAACAGATTGATACGACCGGATCCGTAACAGGTGTAGCTAGCGGTAGAAGGTAGATAGCGAAGTTTTGAGGAAGAGAAAAATGGTTAAGGAGATTTCTGCAAAAATATCCGAGGACATCTAAGCACTTACGAGTGTTGAATGTCGTAATGAACACCGCTGAGTGGTCCTTCGAGCTAAAAACTCGAGGACAAGGAACGCGCGGATAACACAGGCTTGCGAGAGCGATGGTGACGTGGCGTCGCGGCGATTCCCTTTCCCCTCACGCAATACCGCGGCAGCAGGTAATCCATTTTTCCTGCTTTGCTCCGTCGTGGCCCTAGCCACAACCGCGAGCCAAGAGGAATGCGCTCGTGACGTGCCGTAGGAGCGAATGGGAAGTTTCGTTGCTAGAGACGCCGCAGGCTTTTCGCTCAATGGGCCATTTGATGGTTTCGCGTCAAAGTGCTAGAATGAAAAGTATGTATAAAATTAGGCATGCATGCATGTTGTTTCTTGAACTTTGATGTAACCACTATACTGCTTCATTTGTGGCTTCAGCTCAGCGTCATCTATCACGTCCGCTTAGTGCTTCCTCCGTCACGTTTATTCCTCGTAAAGGTGCTGCGATACCATGCGCTTCCGGTAGTAGCGAGGCCTTAGCCCACGTACTTCGTTCCATTGATGTGCACGTTTCACACGTGCCATTAAAAAAACTTAAAACGCGCGTGTAAATGTGAAAAACAATCCTCTGAAAGAAATGTTCCGAGGTGTTGTGTATAGCATTCCTTGTGCAGAGGGCAATCACGTCTACATCTGCGAGACGGGTAATTTTGAAAGGCACATCCAGAATCACTCTTACTATGTTAAAACAATGGCTGCGGCTTAGTTCAGCTAACACCTGGATATGAAAAGCGAAAGCTTGGTTTAGCTTGGTTAAGTCTTGGTTTCACTTGGTTAACCTTTGATTAGCTGAACGAACGTTGTGTTCCCGCTTCCAGCGTTTTGCAAGCCGAACGGCTCGCTCTTCCTCAGTCTCCGGCGCTAGCTTCGCGCGCTTGGCATTCCGGACCCCCTCTAGTGAAGCAGTACGCCGGGTGATATCCGCGGGGTGGTCAGAGGCCGATTGCCGACGACGGCTTAAAGCCTCCCGCTCCCGCGCAATGCTCAGAGAAGACGGCCCCGCCTCGCTCTCATCCATGGTGAAGCTTGCACTGACTTGGCGAGCGCGGCGCTCCTGTTAAGGCCACCGTACATTCAGGGTTTTCCCTGCGTTTTCTGGCATTTTGTCACCCGCCGTCGCTCAGCGTAGGCGCTGATGGAGGCGCCAAGGCGAACCTCTGTGCTCAAGACACACCAGATCTCGCCGCCGTCCCCGACAACGCCGAGAAACGTGACGGCAAGAGACGCCGGTAAAAGCGCTGAATGTGTGTGTGTGCGGGGTGCGCGGCGAGTCCCGTGGTCAGGCGGCGACCCAGCTGCGGAGAGCGCATGCGGAGAGCTCATGCACAAAGCTGGCGGAGGCGGCGGAGCTTGGCGCGGCGATTCACGTGATGCGCCGCTTTGACCGAAGCTTCATTTGACCGAAGCAGCGCCGTGAGGCAACGGCGCAGCTTCGGTCAAATAAAGGTCAAATTACTGGTGACGGCGAAACTCGGCTCGAAGTCCTTAGTAAATTTTTCGCTTTACAAATAACAAGTGTCTTCTAACGCCCTTGTCGAGCATTCTGTCTCAAAAGGACATGATTTTGACTGGGGTAGGGCACATGTGCTGGCCACTGTAAATAATCTAACCTCGGGGCTCCATATCGGGTCATTACTAATCCAGACACTGAATCGCTATGACGGCAGCATTCCTTCGGTTTATGCCCGCTGTTTGCGGCACCTATTCACACTTACATAATCGTCTCCTCCCTTCGGTTTGCTTGCATTGTGTGCAAGGCTCCCGTATGGAAGCCTAAATATCTTGTTTTTTTTTAATGTTTTCGCTTGGCGTCCCTTTTACCTTTGGCCACGTATAGAATATCTGATCAACTGAAGCAGTCTTCGGTGAATATTTGTGACCGGCCTGGTTCAAATGGGATGACAAGAAATCATCATCATCTATGCTCGAGAGAAGAGCCCCGGTTGCCGCATGACGGGTTTCTCAGCTTTCGCAAATAGCAGTGGGCTATGCATTTCGGAGGCCATGGGCAAACTTCTTGGTGGCAGCAGATATCCTGAGAATTCGTGATAATTATTAGCGAATGCGCGAACCTGTTGCCTTAAGTAACCGCTGGAGCGACGGCGGCCTCCTCGGCGTCAGACACGGCGCAGTTCTTCAGCGATGCGCTGACCTTCTCCTTTAGTCGATCACCCTCACGACTGCGTCCCTCCCGTTCCTATATGAAGCAGCGCCTGTGTAGACGGTGTTCTTCGTGTTCTGGGAGATTGAGGTTGGGGCTTCCGCCCTGGCTTTACGCCTGCCCCCCCCCCCCCCCCCTGGTACCGACCGGATGCATGTGCCTAGAAATGGGAGCCACGTTGAACATACACCTGATCTCATCCGAAATGTCTACCGTGCATTCGATCTCTCCTATGCTTTCTCGGTGACTTAGTCTCCGGAGAAGGGCGCGTGCTATCGAGGTACGCTGTCATCTTGACGTATGAGAGGGGAGATGCGCCTCCCTGCGTTCATCATAGGTACTTGTTACGCTGAGGTCTAGTAGTTTTGTGGTAGCCGTTCTTGCTGGCTGATCCAGCGCTCTCTTATCGGTTTCCTGAGGATTGTATCAACTAGCTCATGGTGTCGTATGTGCTTCTTTCGTGTGTACGTCCTAGTTTTTTTCGCGCATTTTTAAAAAACGTTGAAAAGTAGTGAAATCTACTGTGTTGTTGATCTTCGAAACCACACCAGTCTGTTCCATATGAACCTCCTTACAAAGTGAAAGGAGGAAACAGCAGGTCGAGCGCCTGTTACGTTGCAGATGGAACCAGCCAAAGAGGAACTGGAACTACCGTTCCTCTCACTTAAACAGCGCGAGACCTACCATGAAGTCAAAATCGCCAAAACCTTCGGCATCAACCAGAAAGCGCGGATTCAACAAATATCTGGCACAAAGCGGAATGCCGATGGCCAGCTTTGTCACCTTCCGGTTGAGAGTATCAAGGCGATTGATATCTTGCTGGTAGATATGTGTATAGGGCAGGTGGTACCGCAGGCGCGACATAATTAGTGCATTTCACAGTAGCAGCATACGTGCCTCCTTCCCTCCATTCGTTCGGTTGGCGACCCTACACATCATACGCATCACCTGTTCTTCTTGCTTGAGCGGGTTCTGCATCGTTGTAGCCGGACTTTTGTCATACTGGATATAGGGGCCGAGTATTTTATTAGTTTGGCTGGGAAATCGGTATGCCTTTGTTTATTATTAGTATGGTGGACGGTGGTCAGATTTTGTGGCGGACCAGTAGCAGCTAAGATTTTTTCGGCTGACAGACAGATACAAAGACAGACAGACAGACAAGAAACTTTATCTTGTTTTAGGGGACTACTTTGTCGCAGTCGCGGGCCGCACCTCCACAGGGGGCGGAAGACCGTGATCTTTACTCCTGTCGCCGGCCCTTTGGACAGCCCGAAGCTGGACTTGAAGGTCCTCATTCTTGACGGCTTCTTCCCAGTCTTCTTGGCTGTGAAAAGGCGATTGCTGCAATGCAGAACATTGAAACATCATCTGGTTCAAGGTGGACCGTTCCTCGCCGCAGTCGTGGCAGCGGGGTTGCTCAGCCTGGTTCAAGATGGAAATGTGCCCGCCTGCAGCATTCTCAGCACCGAGGCCTGGGGTCTGCCGAGCTTCGGGCGAGGACCGGGAACTGGCTGCGTCCCAGCTGGTGGTGAGCAGTGATGTCGTGGAAAGTAAGGAGCGGGTCCGTGGTTCGGTTGATCCCCTGCGAAGCCGGGCGCCTCGGACCGGCGCGGTTGACCAGACCTCTCGCCATCTTCGGCACATCTAAGGAAAATGGTTTGAGCAGCCGCATGAACCCTGTTCATTGCCTGTTGGCCAGCTTCTTGGATGTGTCCTGGCTAACCCCTCTTGATCCCGATGGTGATGTCGTCTGCGTAGATCACATATTTGATGTCGAGGATGACTTGTAGCACTGTATATACCACGCACACGGCAATATAAAGGGCGCGGCTACTGAACTCTGCTGCATACCTCTCTGCGGATAGGGATACTGTTGTGAGGTGTGTCGCTTACTCGCCGCATGTAAGTGCGACTCCGTAGCAAGTCCCTCATTTCATTGGAAAGCTTGGTCCAGCATACAGTTGCTTCGAGCTCTTCCAGCATAACATGGTGGCTAACAAAATCAAAAGCTTTCTTGAGGATGTTAGCAATAATGGCTTGAAGCTGAGCGCTGCTTGTTTCCTTCGTGATTTCTTGGTGGAGCTGTTGCGTAACGTCTCGAGTAGATATGTGATGCCTTTATCCAATCAAACTATGGGGTAGGTGTAGGGTTTTCTCAAAGTGACTAAAGTATGTTAAGCACGATACACTCTACCAGCTTACCGACACATGATCTTAGTTAAATTGGACGCAGATAAGAAATGGCTTGGGCCTTGCCAGGCTTCGGAAGGAAAATGACGTTGGTGGTCTTGCATTCTTTGGTACAGCTGCTCGAGTTCCGTACATTGTTCATTTGCTGAAGTAGGTTTGCATGATCGGCTTCTGTAAGGTTGCGAAGGTGTGTTGTCGTAATGTGGTTTGGTCCTGGCACTTTATTCGGCTTTGCTTCTTCTAAAGCACACAGTAATCCTGCCAGTGTGATCGGGCCGGTAAGAGCCTCATATTCTATCTCAGCGCTATTGTAGTCTGCGTACTGTGGTTGCCCTGGATCCGCGATGTGCGTTGCTCTAACCTCGTTGAATAGTTGGTCTATCTGCTCAAATATTTCTACTACCTTGCGGAGCTTATGAAACGTTCCCGTCTTGGTGTGAGTTGTTTCAATGGGTGATCGGATTAGGTTCCACTTGGGGCTCATACTCTCTGTGGCATTGAGCTTGTTGCACTTATTATGCCACGGCTCACGAGTTAGATGTTCAGTGTTGTGGATGATCTCCTCGTTGAGCTTATTCATGCGCGAGCGTATTTTCCGTTTGAGCTTATTTCTTTTTTCGCTGTTGATGAGGGCATCGTGTGCCTCCCACACATGAAGAAAATCTTTATCCGTGCTGGGTTGCTCCCCCTTCTCTATCGAAATCATGTGTGTGGATTCGTTGCCTGACCATCTCTACCCAATATTTCAGGTACAATCTTGGAAGTCTCCTTCATGTTCTTTGCGGGACTCATCCCAGTTCATAAGACAATGCTTGCGCTGGCACTTTGGGAATCCTTCGATTGAGAGCAATCGTTCACTAGAGGAACTAAAAGCTTTAGGTCAGTGCTCCGAAACAACATCCCCGCTGAAGGCTTTAATCGCGTTACTAAAGTTCCTGCGGTCTACGGGTCTTCACGATAGACTAAAGAACGCCGCCCCCGACAGCTCTATAGCGTACGCGGTTTGTTTGTGCTCGTCTATCTATCTCTCTCTCTGCCCCTTCCAATCTCTTTCTCTTTGATCCCCATACTCCTTCCCTGTTACAGGGTAGTTAACCGGAACTACCTCTAGTTAACCTCCTTGCCTCTCTATGCATCCTTTCTCTCTGTGTCTCTATGATCACTCTATGGCAGTGTGCTCAGTCGTTAAGGTATCATGTGCGTTAACGCATTGCGCTGACAGTCGTGCTTTGATAAAGGCAATATCAGGCGTGTAATCTCTTTCTATGGAGTTTCCGTGTCGCGTGGGGACGTCGGTCTCATTAAGGAAAGTGAGCTGGGCCTGTTGCATCTTGTTACATCGCCTGCTAATGGATGGCCAAAATTATTCGTTGGTCGCAGATCCGCAACCTCATTCACAATTTCTACTTTTCGATTGGGTGGGATATAAACATTCAATAAAATAGTAAGGGTATGCCTTGCTGTTGTGTATATTAGTTGGGAGGATACCTACAGTGTGGCTCTGCTCCGTGCTATGGACAACAGTCGCCGCTATATCTTTGCGAATCAGAATGGACAGTGTGCAATTGTGGCTGTACGCTGTATAGCCTGTAAAATGAGATGTTTGGTTAGTTTCCTGGAGTGGGAGAATATCAGGTCGACCATCTGGAGCAGCATTATACTGCGCAAGAAGGCCCCGTTATCAAGCAATCTCTCCACGGTTCCGCTGCCGCACCATCAAATTACTCATGGTTATTCTACTAATGATCTTGCAGAGTGCTCGCTGTAGGGTAAACATGAGGCCGCGTTACGCTGGTAGACCAACGTGATGGCGCGTTAAAGCGGCCATCGCAGTCTGCACTTGTGTATATACCATTGTCTCTTCCCGGTTGCTGAGTAGCTGGTTGAACGGGGAGCGCAATTGGGTCATTATTTGCGAAGTATATGTTTTTACTGGCGCTTCAACTTGGGCAAGAACCTGGTATGTGCCCGGCAGATTGGTTTGCATTTCTTTCATTTCATCCCTTAATTGCTGACATTCTGCTTCAAGGTTTGGAAGGCTGTGTTATGGTATCTGTCTTTTTCCATCTCCGACTGCAAGGATGCTGGTTCGACTTCTTTTGAAAGGTGCGGCGGTGTGTCACCTAATGGTGTGGCTTGACTTGCGTGTGCCTCTTGTCTGCAACTTCATGTCCTCGGTAGGCTCTAGTGAGTGTTAAGTTAGGTTGACGCTCTAGTTGGTCTGCGAGTTCAAAGTAGAGCGTTATTATAGTCCCTAGCTTGTTTATGAGCTCATGACTAAGCTTAAGATGCTTATGTGAGCTGGAGGTGAGCGAAAGTGCCGGGTGACTGACTTATGTTTTGCTGGTTTTTGGGTTGCTCCTGTTGTTGGCCTTGGGACTGGCTGTGATCATGAGAGTAGCTGCAACGTTCGGGCCGGCTGCTGTCCCTAGACTGGCCACCGCTCCAGGACTTGTCATAGCCCCCCAACGGACCGCGGCTGCTAGAGAGTGGCTGTGGCCTCTGCATCAGCTGTGGCCCCATTACTGTTGACGGCGTCTGGAGTGGTTTCTGGAGCTGCCTCTGTCTTTCGGTGCGTTGTTGGAGTAGCGTTTTGGACTTGGGATTCGGCTTGCGATAGTGACTGTTTTCGTTTTTCGCTTGCAATTCTGTTAATAATTCTCCTTTGGTGGTTTGGTTGTTACTTTCTACGCATATTTCTTCAAGTAGTGCCCTCCCAGGCCGTGTCCTCATTAGTCTCTCTTGGTGGGCCACCTGTTGAGCCTCAGCTATCTCTTCTAGTGTGTTATGCAGCCCTAGGCGCTATATTCTATCATTCGCCGTGCTGATGGGAAGTCCTAGTGCAGCCTTTATAAGTCGTCTGATTTAAGCGTTTAGCTTGTTCTTATAAGCCTGTGTCCATTGTAGCACGCCTGCCACGTACGAGAAGTGGCAAAATGCGAATGAATGTACCAATCTTATGGCACTGTCTTCTCCTAGCCCCTTATGCTTGTTGGTAATTCTACGCAGAAGCCTAATGACTTGTTCTGACTTCTGAGAGATATGTTGTATCATACTGCGATTAGATCCATTCGCTTCCAAGAGAAGTCCTAGCACTCTAATAGTCTCCACCTGCCTGAGTGGTTCTCCATTCTTGGCCTATATGTCAATGCGGGGTTCTTCCTCTGGGATATATCCGTTCGGCTGGAGCCCACGCTTACTGCTACGTAGTACCAATATTTCTGATTTTTTAGCAGTGCAGTTCAGTCCCATAACCTCAAGTATGGTTTCCACCACATAACTGCTTTCCTGTAGTTTGGTCTCTGCTTGTCCCATATTACCTACAGCACTCCAGATTGTTACATAATCTGCATATATTGCAAAATGGATACCTTCAATCTGCGCGAGACCTCGAGCCACTTTTAACATTGCCAAATTAAATACCATGGGAGATAGGACAGACCTTTGTGGTGTCCCACGATTCCCAAGTTCCAGGGTGGTCGATTGGAGTTCGGCTAACCTGAGACAAGCAGAACGGCAACCGAGAAAGACTGACTATATTGTGCAATCGCTTAGCCAATCCCATCTCCGAGTGGATATCTAATATGGCCTTGTGTTTGATGCGATCAAAGGCTTTTCTACATCTAGGCCTAGGAGACCTCTCGTATGTAGCGGGCTAGCAAGTATAAGGTGATGTTTGATTAAAAGCATTGCATCTTGAGTCGAAAGTCCAGGACGGTAACCGATCAGGTTATGCGGAAGAACATTTCTGTTCTCTAATACTTAGTAAGTCTATTAAGTATGACATGCTCCATGGTTTTGCCCAGACATGATGTTAATGACATGGGTCTTAGGTTATCTAGATTGAGTTGCTTGCCTGGTTTGGGAATAAGAATTGTGTTAGCGATTCTCCATTCCTTCGGATAATCACCATTTTTCCAGAGTTCATTTAAATACTATGCTAAATATTTTATAGAATCATCGTCCAGATTTTTCAACAGCCTATTGGAAATGCCATCTGGACCGGCAGCGGATTTACTGTTGAGGTCGTACAGGGCTGCGCGAACTTCGCTTTCTGTGGAGTCTTGATCCATGGGCTCACAGTCTTCCCCTGTATATTCAGGTTTGTATGTACTCTCATTGCTATCCTTAAGTGGTAAATACATAGCGGCGAGCCAATCCAGAATGACCTCCTCCGTTGTGTCCGGACTCTCACGATGGACGAGTCGTGCTACTGCTGTTCTCTTATTAGATTTCGTGTCGTTCACATGAAGCAAATATCTAAGTAAGTTCCAATTTCCACCTTGTTTGATTCGACCATCTACGGAATTACAAAGCTCATCACATTGTTGTTGCTGTAAATTTCTGGAATGTTCCGCAATCTCCCTATTCAACATTCGCTTCCTGTGTCTCCTGTTCAGCCGTTGCGTTTTCCATCTTTTTAACATAGATAGACAGAGGGCTGGCACATTTGATTCAATTCTCAGCCTGGCGTTTTTTGCTTACGATGACATGAAAATCTCCTTGGCTGGTAGAGGTATGCAGCTTTACCGCTATAGCATGTAGCATACGATGAGGCTAAATTTGCAAAGACAAACCAACCAAATACAGTGAGACGCATGAAAAGCTATCTCGTGCAACACTGCGCCTGCTCGCGAGCCGCGAACCTCTGCTACAACGCGGAAACAAAATAAAAAATGTCACATTTTCGCCCGAAAGGCGAAGCATCAATTGCGATAGCAAATTGGTAGAGAGCTATTCGGAGTAGGGATAGTAGAGTAGTTTTATTCGCTTTCTAACTGAATTGACAAGCGTGATGTCATTGCGCACAAGGAAACATGAATAGATCACACTGAATGACCGCAGACAACGACTGTCAAAAAGCTGGCGCGGCCGCTGCAGCGGGCGAAGAATCGTGCAGTCTATCGCTTCAACGGAAACTGAGCGGCGAATGGACAGCGCATAAAGGTCAGAGCCATGTGGAGACACAGCCGGGCTCGACTGGCGCGCGCGCTAGCTCGCTTCTTAAGAAGCGAGTGCGCGCGCCAGTCGAGCCCGGCCGTGGTGGAGATAAAGAGACGGTGCGGGCGACGGCCACCACAGCCAGTGCAAGCGTATTTGTTGGCAGAGTAGAAGCTGCTCCCCCCGTCCCTCCCGCGCTGCCTCCCCGCTTTTTTTTTTTTTTTTGCTTTCGCGTGGGAGATTGCGTTGCCAGTTCTCCTTGCGCTGGGTTGCAAGATAAGCATTTGGTGGCGTAGCACAGCGTTGCCCCGCCTCTCTCCCCCCCATACCCCCACGGCCTTTTGGGCGACAATCGCGTTTGCTTTCCGCCGTGCGTTGGCTGTCCATGATAGCGCACGTCCCCCGCGTGCATTTACTCGCACATACGGCGCGCGGCGACGATTTTATCGCCCTTGGAATCTATACGGATCCTCACGGCGACGGCGACGACGACGGCACAAATCCCGTTGAAGTGTCCATATAATTGCTATCGCAATAAAATTGCGTTCCTAAAAACACTCTGCAGAAGAGCACGTGTAAGCACTAGCACTTACTCAACAAAGCACAGATCCCCTGAAAACCTTCCTGGTCAATTCGCGCAACTAATCGTGCACCACATGCATACAAAGGCAAGTACGCTTCGTTAAAGTTGCAAACAACAAGAACAAGCGAAAGCGCACCCTGTAACATGATCAATGCTCCACAGTTCATTGTTCCGCGCTTCACACACAGAGATGTTGCCCCGGTCTTACTACTCGCCCCTGATGGTGGTCGAGCCGCAACATGCCTAAGCTGCCACACGTATTCTGGCTAGACCCATTTGAATTGACCAAGAGAAATCTAGAGTGATTGCCGCCTCGTTGCCGGCTTAGTTAACATATTACGCGCAGAAGTAACTGCGACGCTCGTTTATTGAACCCCTGGGGTCAAATACATGTAAGTACCAAGTGGCAAATAATCTGGGGCCGCAAGCCGCACACAGTAGCACACTTATTCCCCGCTGTGGACGAGCTCCCGGTGCGCAGTGCGTTGCCCTACTTAACCAAGATCCAAGAGCACCCCAGGCATCTCGGCCGCCAAGATACGCTAGTGCCCTACAGCTCTCCCTGGCTGCTAGTGTTGCTTCCTTAAAGTGTTGTAAATGAGATGGGATGGGATAACTTTATTGTAAGGTCCTGCGGGCTACGGGGCGCAAGGCCCCATAGAGTGGGCTACGTCCACGTTGGGACCGAGAGTTTTAGCTCCCTGGCCGCATCGTGGGTTCGCTGGACGGCCCTTAGCTGTTCCGCCAGGTCCGTGCTGCGTAGTGCTTCTTGTAGCCTGGCGGAGTCTTGATTCTTGATTGCGTGGGTCCCACCACACGGCCAGAGCAAGGGATGTACGTCTAGTGTTCTAAGGCAATTTTCGCAATGAGATGTTGTGTATAGCTCAGGCGTGTAGTGATGTAGTCTGTTCTGCGTGGGGTACGTGTTGATTTGAAGCATTCTGAAGGTGATGGCTTGAGGCCTGGTGAGCTTATTGTGAGGTGTGCTGTATATTCTGCGGTCTAGATAAAAGTGCTTTGTGACCTCGTTGTATGTGGAGGGAGGGTCCCGATTCTCGCGGGGATGGTCAGGACCAGAATTGGTGGCGTCGCGGAGGGTTAGATCTCGCGCACTCCTGTGAGCCATCTCGTTAGGATTGGGAGGGGCGTCCTCGATCTCTCCGAGGTGTACCGGGAACCAGCAGATGGTGTGATGCTGCAGCGGTGCGGATGTGTTGATTATATGTAGTGCTTGTCTTGCAATGGCGCCTTTCTGAAAGGCTTTGATGGCCGAGCGTAAATTGCTGTAGACGTGGGTGGTGGTCGGGTCTATGAGCGCGAGCGCGATGGCGACCTGTTCTGCTATCTCGGACTTGTGGGTCTTGAGTGTGAGAGCGTTTGGGACTTGACCTTGCTTATTGACCGTGGTGGCAACGAAGGCCTGCCTGGACAGGTACTGTGCCGCTTCTACAAAACAGGCTTGGAAATTCTTATCACGTATTTCGCGCAGGATGAACGATGCGCGTGCCAGCCTTCTGGGTTGATGGTGCGTGGGGTTCATGTTGCGCGGGAGTGGGCGAACCGTGTAGGAGTTGCGTGGGTCCGTCGGAACGCATTCATATATATTCTCGATTGCTGTGGTGTCGTGACCTAGTTTGGCTAGGATTTCTCTACCCAGTTTGGTTCCAGAGAGTCTTGTCAATTGAGCCCGTTCGTGAGCTTCGGCGATTTCTTCAAGTGGATTGTGTACCACCCGTTGCAGCAGGAGCTCTGTCCCGGTGCTGTTGGGGACTCCCAGTGCTAGTTTGACTAGCTTCCTCAGTTTCGCATTGAGTTTGTCTTTCGCCGCTACCTTCCATCTGTGCATGGGGGCCTCGTAGGTGAAGTGGCATAGCGCGAAGGCGTTTGTGAGCATGAGGAGATTTTCTTCCTTAAGGCCGTGTTGTCTGTTTGCTACGCGTCGTATGAGATTCATGGCGTTATCCGACTTTGTGGCGATCTTCGCCACTGTCGCTGCGTTAGAGCTGTTGCTATCAATGACCATGCCGAGAACTCTGATTTTGCTGACGTGCGGAATGGTTCCTCCGTCTTTTGTTGTGAGAGTAATGGCGTGTGTGTCTCTGATTTCGCTCTTTGGCTTGGGACCGCTTCTCGATGGTTTATAGACGAGGAGCTCCGACATAGCATGTGAACATCGCAGACCCGTGGGAGCGAGGTATTCCTCGATAGTGTCGATCGCTTGCTGTAGAGCGTTCTCAATTGATCCCAGGCTACCTCCGGGGATCCAGAGCGTTACGTCATCTGCGTATATGGTGTATTTGACGTTCTCGAATTGATCCAGTCTCTTGCCTAGGCCGGCTAGCGCAAGGTTAAAAAACGGCGTTGGAGAGATGACAGAGCCTTGCGGGGTGCCCTTGCTGCCCAGTTTGTATTTCTGGGACTTGATTTCTCCTATACGGAGGGTGGCCGTTCTGTCGCTCAGGAACGATTTTGTATAAGCCTAGAGTCTAGTGCCGAGGTCGAGGTTAGAGATTGTGTCGAGTATGTAGTCATGCGATAAATTATTGAAGGCCTTTTCAAGGTCTAGCCCTAGGATTACTCTCGCTTCTCTCGTGTCTGCGTCAATGATCTCATGTTTGAGGAGCTTCATGGCGTCTTGGGTGGACAGCCCGGGTCTAAAGCCGATCATTGTTGCGGGGTAGATATCTTTTTCTTCGAGATGTTTTGAGAGCCTGTTTAGGACCGCGTGCTCGGCTACCTTGCCGACGCAAGACGTCAGTGGCATCGGTCTGAGGTTATTGCTGTTGGACGCCTTGCCAGGCTTTGGGATGAGCACGATGATGGCCATTTTCCAGTCTTCAGGTAGTGCTCCATTGCTCCGGATTTTGTTGATTTCCTCAGTGAGGGTTTCGATGGAAGTGTCGTCTAGGTTTCTAAGTGCCTTGTTAGTTACGCCGGCCATCCCCGGCGCTGACTTGCTGTTTAGGTTCTGAAGCGCCGTGCGTACCTCTTCGGTTGAGAAGTCCCGATCGAGCTCTGGGTTGGCCTTGCCGCGATATGCTTCGGCGGTCATGCCTCTAGTGTTGTAAATGCTCTCCGTCATCTTTCGCCAGCTACCTGCAATATGGATGCAATTGCGACCACCTGTGCCACCGAAACGCGGGGCTCGCAGTGCCTCGCAGTGCCTTGCTCACCCCGGCGCGCCGGAGGGCTCATAGCAGACGTGATTGTGGCGCCGCTCGCGTCGGTGCTTGTCGGAATCGCCGCATAGGTACTCCACTGAGAAATCACGTACAGCCAGCCATAAAATGGCGGTCCCCCGTCTGAGTCCGAAAGGCGACCTTTGTCAGCCTCCTGCTGCTGTATTCCGTGATCCACGCCGGTACGTTGGATAGATCGAGCTACACAACCTGCCCCGGGTGCGAACCGCACATTGTAATCCCTGTCGCACGACTCATGCTCAAGATCGGTCACGACGGCACCAGGAGATATCCGTGCTGACACGGTTGCTGTTAGCGCATTGGCGCGACGATGACAACGCGCTGGGTCGGACTGCAACTATCAGTTGCGCTTGTGGATCCTGCTCCTCATTTAGAGAAGCGTTCTCACGATGAGAGCTCTCCTCATCCCTAAATTCAGAATGCCACGCCTCAAAACCCACAACGGCCTGTGTTGCGTCGAGAGCATCTAGTGCCTCGATCTCCGCCTCTACTACCACCGCGGCGTCGCGCCCTGTCTCGCACGCGCCAACCAATGCCAAGTGTTCTTCCTCTGAAACCATATCAAGGAAGCGTGGGGGTCCTGCGGAAGTTTGCCATAAACTCTTTCACTTGTGCCGATGCTCACGCTCCGGAACGGCGGCTTAATATCCATATCATCCTGATCCAGTGTGATCCTGAAACCGGGAAGATTTTCACCCTTGAATGCCTGAGGTCTACCCTGTAGTTTTGAGGGCTCCTCATAAATTCTCTGGTCCTCCTTGAAAGCTTTCACTTCCTTTAGGTTAGCTAATTTTAGCAAAAGATCTAGCTGCTGGCGGCGCTCCTGAGTCATTTTCAGGTTGTGCTGCATTTCTAGCTCCGAGAGCTCGCCTGTCCCCACGCCGCTGTCGCTATCCATTTTGGCCACACGTACCTCCGAAACTTCCGTGCCCTCTCTATCGACATTTCTCTTGGCTCAAAGACGAAAACAGAAGTGACAGCAAATGAGAGAAAGGTAACCCACTCTCTCCTCCAGCCTGTCTCCGTAGTCACCAAGTCAGCCATGAGCGGTGGGGGGTCGTATCGTGGTCCACTTGGGGTGTCTTCCCTAGGAGTGCCTTAAACCAGCCGCGCCCCGTAGGCTTCCGAGAAGGCACCGAAGTCTGCGGCGTCCAGCCGCTACCGTTTCCTGCAGCGAAGTCAATCTCGATGTCGTCGATCAGAGATCGAACAACTTCTGGCTATATAGCTTTCTTCTTCGCCAGAAGCAAGGTCTTGCTTGTCTTTAGCACCATCTGGCTTTGCCCCGCGAACCCATCGTTTTCGACTGCGCCAGTAATGTTACGTTTCATCACTTCTCGACCTGGGCGTTCGAGACGCACCGCCGGAGACGGTATACACAATTCAGGAGTACTGCCGCTAACTATAGCGGTGATAGGTTCGCTGCAGGCTTCCGATAGATTTGAAGCAGATACGGCTGAAGATAAAAATAAAGAGATTGGTCCACCAGTATCACTAATCCTGTACTAGGATGTAGGTGTTTTTATATAGTTGACTACCAAGCCAGTATAAATATGGACTTGCTATTTCATAATAATCAGGTTGTATAGCGCAGACAGAAGATCCCAAAAAAAGGGCGACACCAGAGCGCAAACTGCAAACAGGTTTATTTTTGCAGCGCACAATTTTATACGGTCGCACAGAGCCACTACGCATTCGCA